>NC_051053.1:1772845-2072845 GCF_904848185.1 Acanthopagrus latus
GGCATACCGTAACTGAAAAGTGTGTGCTTGTGTCTGAGGTGAACATGGTTTGCTGATGTCAGACCAGGAATCCCATATGTCCCACTAGTCTTAGGACAAAGCCTTATGAATGGAAGGGAGCCAAAAACAACTCATCTGCAATGTATTATGTAGGCTGATGTTTAGCAAGTAATGTCCAGGTCTTAGATGCAGCAGGTTAAACAAGGTAGACAATTATTTCCCTTACCCATGACCCCAGGTGATACTGGGCCAGACAGGTTATGTAATCTGACCAGTTAGACACGCCTGGAAATATCTTCATAGAGAGGCGTCTAGCTGTCCTGGAGATGGATACCATAGCCAACTTAACTAAAATAAAGAGGTGTCAGAACTGATTAATTTTTGTCCTCTGATGTGATTAAAACTGAAAAGCAAGGACTCCAGGAAGAGTGGCCACAGTCAAACAGTCCAGTGTCTAATGGTGATCTAAATTCAACTGAATATCTTATCTACCTCATATGTCCTAAATTAATGCACAGCTGGAATTATGGCTTTGTGGATATAGGTTGTATCTTCACCCCTCCAGAAGCTGTTCAATGTACCCCATCAGGTAAAACAGAGACTAATTTTGCTTTGCACTGGCCTCTAACAAATATATGAGGTGTGGACAATTATATGGTATGTTGTGATTCCATGTTACATTCCTTATGAATATGGTTTGCGACCATTCAAATGGTTATATTGCAAGTTTTGTTTCTGTATGATGTTTCAAATTCGTGCTCCATGTGCCCCCTTTTAAGTTTGACCTCCTGCCCCTCCAAAGGTCTCTGCACGGCCCTGGTCTCCCTCCTCACTTACCAGTGTGTCTATGGCAACGCCCCCTCCTATCTCAAAGAACTGCTAACTCCACAAACCTCATCTCGATTGCTCTGCTCCACATTCTCTCACCGTCTCCACCCCCCCAGGACTAAGTTCTGCACCTTAGGGGACCGGACACTCTGCTCTGCTGCCCCTGGTTGGTTGGTTGGTTGGCTTCTGCATGCTGTGGAATAGCCTCCCTGACTACCTGATGGCAGCAGAGAGTGTTGAATGTTTTGTGTTTTTTTTTTTTAAAGGATTTAAAACTTTATTTTTTCGCAGATCCTGTTTTTGTTTTTTTTATGTTTTCTCTTTTGCTGTTGCTTTTCCTGTGGAAAGTTTAGATTTATTTAAATGTAAAGTGCATTACAAATTAAACATATTATCATTATTATTATTATTATTATTATTAGTAGTAGTAGTAGTAGTAGTAGTAGTAGTATTAGTAGTATTAGTATTATTCCTTTTCTGGAACCATAAGACAACATTACTGGCAAAGTGATATCAGAGTACATGATCTACTTATTAGTACAACGATTATCTGCTGTAGTTAATTAATTTGTTGACCATTCACTTTTCCTCATATAACTTGGCTTTTATCTATTGACATAATGTAATAGAGAGAGTTTATCGGGGTAATAATCTTAAACGGACTTGAAATCCTTACCGCCTGCAGTTGTCAGTTGAGGCATCTATGTAAACTACAAGTTTTGTATTATAATTACATTTCAAAATATAACTAAAGAGTTAAGTGTTCTTTGTACATCTATACTGACAGTTAGATCAGAAATGCAGCTAAATAAATCCATTCTTGTAGTATGTAATGACAGACAGAGTAGAGAACATTCTTCATAGTTGAGGCAAAACAAATCCAATATCTCTCTACAACAGAGTCCCATGTAGCCAGGAAAGGAATTACATTATTAGCTGAGGAGACAAGTGATGATGATGATGATGAACACCACCTTACTGCCAGCTGGCACTAGAGTCTGTCATGCTGGGCCCCTAAAAGGCACTGACACACATTATTACCTCAGAGGGGGTCCAGAGAATTATCAAAGAGACATTATCTTGGTAAATATGTGAGTAATTTGAGTTATTTGACACCTATTTGATGCATTCAGGTAGGCTACCAAGCAATACGGGGGGTGAAGATGAGAGAGGGTTAGAATAAGGATTGAATAATCTCCAGTCTCTCTGCACAGATGAACAGGTGCTGCATGACATACAGGTGGGTGAAATAGCTTTGGCACACTGTAATGCAAGCCCTCCCCACCTTACTGCCTCTGTCTGAGTGCGAGCGGGCTATCATGTTTGGCTTACTGACTGAGCCGGCAATAATAAAAGCCTTGTCTTCAGAGATACCTCTGAGCTTGGTATATGGATTTGGAAAGTCTTTGAGGAAGGGATGAGAAGACTGTGGTGAGATATCGCTTTGAAGTGCTGTTTTGTATGGTCCTGAAGAGAGCATTATTACATTATTGGGGTGGACAATATTTTTTTCAAAGTGAAGGTTTACATAGACAGATTATTTACCCTTCACCTCTCAATGGGATTGACTTTCAGCATTGCCGAGTTTGAAGGGTAATTTAATTGATCAGTCTAAATACCCACAACCGTTTCCCCCAAGGCTGAAATCTACTTATTTCTATGATTCCCTGACTTTTCTGCTGGCACACCAATAAGGTCTAACATTTTGGACTCTGATTGACTGTGTATTTAAGCAACTGAGTGTAAGGGAGGAGAAATAGTCAAAGAAAGGGACAGCCATCTGAGCCTGTATTACCATGATTTCACCCATTTAGTGCAGTTTCTCATTATTCTCCTCTGCTTCATTGCCAGTGCAGTTTACAAGTTTTATCAGACATGTTCTTCATACTCATTGTGTGTACCACTGAGATTGGGTTAAGAATACTCTATGAGCCTCCCTTTTCCCCTTTTTGAATAAAAAAAATACAGACTTAAGCTTCCTGATGGTATGAAGAGTTATTTTTTCATATACAGGAGCAGAATGTATGCGTTAGCTGGCTGTTGGTGCAACAGTCATCCTTTGTTCCTGCTAGTCATATCGGGATAGCAAATACTCGGTATTGCACTGTAATGTATTGTTTTGGGAATTTTAGCTCACTCCATGGAGACGGCCCTCCTCATGGTCACTGGGTGCCACCAGAGCCTCCTCCCGCTCATCAGTCCTCATTCTCCTCAACTTATCCTCTGCGTTTGACAAAGTCAACCACCAAATCCTCCTCTCCAGTCTTAACTTGGCATTGCTGTCTCTGCTCTAACCTGGTTCACATCATACCTGACAAATCGCATCTTTCAGGTCACATGGAACGGCTCCTTGACAAAACCCTGCTTTCTGGAAACTGGTGTCCCTCAAGGCTCAGTATTAGGACCGCTTCTGTTTCCACTACACACTAGATCATTGGCTCCTAAACGTTGCGCCGTGAGGCAATTCTGGATGTGCCGTGCGATTTTGTGACAACCATACATTATTATTGCAATATACAACTATATAATTTTTTTTTTTTTTTTTAATGTACTGTATCAGTACTTTGCCTCTATATTATGAAATGAGTGCATAGGAACTCTTTACCTAAAAACAATTCTTTAAAAAAAAAATCTTCAAAGAGAACCCCATATTTCACTGTTCACGTGGTTGTGCAGGCGGGAATTATAAGACAAAGCCTGTCAGACAACATTAAAACAGAGAAACAAGCGATAGGGAAAATTGAGCGCTTTCTTGTGTGGAGCAAACCACCAACCACCAGTACAGAGACTGTCAACAACCCAACACCGAAAGAGGAAGAAAAACTGTCAGCAGACAGTATCATGAAATTATCTGTCTTGTGCCTTCAGATGGACCGGGGATGTCAACACTCGTCAGCCCAAGTGCGTCCTCTGTCAGGAGAAGTTAGCTAATGCTAACATGGTTCCAAGCAAGATGAAGAGGCACTTGGAAACCAAACATCCCTTCCATGTTGAGAGAAACGTGGGAAGACTACGTCAAAACAGTACGGGATCTGAACCAGAGGCAGCGAGACCGTTTGTTGGACTGTGTGAAAGTGTCTGAAAATGCAATGAAGGCTAGTTACATGCTAGCGGAGCTTATTGCAAAGCAAAAAAGCCTCACACAATAGCGGAGACACTAATCCTCTCCACTTGCAACTCCCCACTCTGATAATACAATCAAAAGATGATTGATGACATGTCAGAAGACAGTTAGTAACATTTGACAGAGAAACTGCAGGTGAGCGACAGATTTTCCCTACAAATAGACAAATCTACTGATGTAATGGGGATTCCCAGAGAAAAAATATTCAGGGTAACTGATAACTATTTAAGAGAGAAGAGTCTGACCTGGAATATGTGCGTCAGTCTTTGCACAGATGGTGCGGCATGCATGACAGGGAGAGTCAAAGGATTTATTGCTAAGGTGAAAGCACAAAACCCACATATTGTGACAAACCACTGCATTTTGCACGGAGAGGCATTAGTTGCCAGAATCAGGCCCCGGAGTTGACTGAGGTGCTGGATCAGGCTGTGTAGATTGTGAATTACGTCAAATCAAGGCCCCTGAAATTTTGCCTCTTCTCCCAGCTGTGCGCCGAGATGGGAGCCGACCACCAAAGTTGAGATAGGAAGAACGTCATTGTGGATATCTGAAATGTTGTTTTTGACTAGGAAGAACTGAATTACAGATATCTGCAATACATATCCAGTCTAGCTATTAAATGTTAAAACAGCTTGCCATATGACACATGTTTTAAAGGCTATTATGCACAATAGGTGTGCCTTGAGATAATTTACTTGTCCTTTGGTGTGCCTTGGGCACAAGAAGTTTGGGAACCACTGCACTAGATCATTTCGCTCAGCAATCACATCATCACATGGATTCTCTTACTACTGTTATGCAGACACCCAACTGTTCCTCTCTTTTCCCCCATCCTCCTCCAACAACCACGGCGCAATGCGCATCTCGGAATGTTTGGCAGACATCTCTGCTTGGACAGCTGCGCATTACCTCAAACTCAACTTCAGTGAAACTGAACTCCTTCATCCCGGAGAAAGACTGCCCTCGTATGGATCTGTCAGTCACTGTTGAAGATGTCATAATATCACCTTTATCGGCAGCGAGGAAGCTGGGCCTAACACTTGACAACAGACTTCATGTGCCCCCAATATCACTGCAGATTTTGTGCAGATTTGCCTTCTACAACATCCGTAGGATACAGTCTTTCTTCACAAAAGACGGGACACAACCCCTGGTCCAAGTGCTGATCATCTCGCACCTGGACTATTGTAACTTCCTCTTGACTGGACACCCAACCTCTACAACTAAACCATTGCAGGGTATCCAGAACGCTGCAGCGCGCCTCTTCCATGACCTTCACTGGCTTCCTGTTGCAGCCTGCATCCGATTCAAGATGATGGTGCTGGCCTTCAAGGCCATCAACAGAACTGCACCCTCCAACCTCCAAACACTGGTCAGACCTCAAGCCCTGACAAGAGCACTTCACTCTTCTACATCAGCTGTCAGGCTGGTACTGCCATCGCAGAGAGCAAACAAAGCCCGCTCTGCAAAGTCACTACTCTTCTCTGTTTTAGCACGTCAGTGGTGGAATGAACTCCCGACCAATGTCAGAACAGCTGAATCACTCTCCATCTTCTGCAAAAGACTCATTTGTTCAGACTTCACCCCTGAAGGCTTGACAGTTGTTTCTATTTTCCTTTATATAATGGATGAATAATAAATGCCTTAAATGTAAACATAACATAATTTTACTAATGCTAGAAATGAATCTTGTCTTTCAAACACAATATTAGAATAAAGGTGTAACTTGAAAGAAGTTTAAACATTTGTAGTTGAATTACCATAATTTGCCCTCACCTGTATAAAACAACAGAAAGCATTCATGTGCAAAAGGCTGTATCAGATTCTCACTCTAATAGCTGCAGTAATGAAAGACAGTCTCAAGGCCTGACAGTGTGTCTATGTCTATATTTTCAGGAACATCAAACAGGCCATGATGACTTTGCAGCTTCCACACCTACCAGGTGTGCTCTCTATAGAGCCCACTGGATGTGAACAAGAAAATACTTTTTTTTTGTTTCTGAAACATGAACGAAACATGCCCCTGCAGATCCTTGTGAATGAGTACAGCTGTTTTCTTTTCATGTAGCACAGGAGCTGCTTCAGTACTTTTTTATTCTGTTTTGTATGTATGTATGTACTGTTAAATACTGTACTGTACTGTTAAATGTATCCTAGTACACCCAAAGTAAGCTGAAAGCTGCTCTTGACTTATCTGGGGTACAGGCATGGGTTTGGCTTAATTTTAAGGAAAGAGTTTTCTTCCCCAACAATTCTGTAAATGGTTGAATGGGCAGCAGGTGGGTTAGCAGATTTCTGAATTCAGAACTCTGAAAATTGATATGTAAAATTCTGAAAATAGCCCACTCTGCTAAGTAGCGTATTTCAGTTGCCGTGATGTATTTAGCTGGGAAGATAGAGCCTGGAAAAAGTTTAAAATTAGAGATAATGACAGAGGACGTGGAATATTTTTGATGCTCACTCAAAGAGTTTTTTGTTCAGTCTGGAGAAACCACAATTGTCCTTATGCAGTAGGTTTGGAAGCACCAACCACACACCACACACACACATACACACAGGTTGTGTTATCAGGGTTTGACTTGCATTTAGTGTTTAATCCTGAAATCACTCATCACTTAAGACATCTCGCCCACAGAACACCTGATGTGCCTCTTTTGGTACTGATAAAGTTGCTAACCCTACTATTATAGAACTTGAATTTTTGTTCATGTCATGGATTTAAGTTTCAAAAAATGTCAACGGAATATCAGATGATATGTTCTTATCAGATTTTTTAATATTCTCAAATGGTGAGATGCTCAAATGCTTTTAGGTGTCAAAAATAATCCTACTGGTCACAGTGCAAACACATGGCCATAGCCTATTCCATCTGGCCTGAGGACGAGGGGCTGGAGAATGTCACTAGGGAAAAGAAGCTGAAGACAAAGGTGTCTGCTTACCTCACTAAGTCTGCAGCATTCATCCATGTATTCCTCCAAGCTGTTACTGGTGACACTCCTTAACATAGGCTTTGGTTCAAAGTCATTGATGGTGATATCATCACAGGTTCCTGTTGAGGACTGATTCCCATATTGATTCATATGTTCTGAGTAAGGCCTGTCATTTACAGTTTCGATCTCCTCAGGCTGTGCAGACATCTTGTTATCTGCTTCAGGGTGGATTTCTGAAGCTCTGCAGTGGTCCATGTCCACTTCCTCACCTGTGTGCAGTTCTGCTCTGAGAGCTGAAGAACGGACTTCCTCTGAGTGTATGAACACATTGTTCTGAGTATTCATTGCTGTAGTCACATTATTATCCACATTAGTCAGCTTAATGTCAGAGTTCTGTACAGATGTGACTAGTTCATCAGTGAGGGTTGTAGGGCTGGAGTTCAAGTTGCTTGAATCACAAGAGGACTCTCGACTGTGGACCACAAAGCTTTGCTCAGAGCACGTTGGAGTGGATGGAGAGTTTGCTCCACTGCGCAGCTCCACTCCAGAGTCCTCTGACTCAAACTTGTATAACCTTGGCAACTGAGAGTCAGAGAAAATTGCAGAAAAGTAGTCTGAGCCAGGCTCCATTTGCGGCTGTCCAGACTCATCAAGGGGTAAATTGACCTCTGAGGCTTTAGTGGGCTCCGAGATGCCCTGCTCAAAAAATGTGATTGTGGAAATGGTGGAGTTGTCAGGTAACAGGAGCCTCTCACTGAAGTTGCTGAAGAGTTTCATTTTCGTCAGGACCACCTCACTGTCCAGTACTGCATCTCTGTTTCCTTTTCCTGTTAAACAGATAGAGATGTAGATTTATTCTAGTGGCTCCATCTCAACAAGTCTTTGTTTGTGATATAAAAACAACTGCAACCCTATTGGCAGGACAGTGTTGTGTTGAAAAAAAAATCACTAACTTAGACAGTTTTCTTGAATAAGGTTAGGGGATTTTAATCATTGTAGTTTTCATAGTCATCAAGTTTTGAAAGAAAGGAATGTTTACTGCAGTCATGAAAAATGGAACAGCTTTCTCCGGTGTCAGTTTAACTTTTTGTTGACCAACCAATGTATCCCAAACTCCCCTCTATGTAGACATCCAAAATCCATTGATCCCTTTGCTCCCACCACTCAGGCCTACTCCTAGGTTTTTCTTATTCCAGCTTGGTGATTCATGTCAGGATAGAGGGGTAACATGCGGTATGAGGGCTACATAGTAAATGAGGCACACTTAAAACCAAGGGTTACGAGAACTCTTTTCTTTATAACAAACATTAAACAATCACTGCTAGTTACATTTTTATTGCTGATTTGTGCATCACCTGTTATTCTCCACATTTATATATTTACATGTTGCATTCCTACACTTCAAAGACTGAAATTTATCTATAGTCCATCAGTAAAGTTGCTGCACTTGGTACCACTCCTCTTATGTTGATGCAGACTGACAGGCTAGTTGAAAACAAGGGGTAGGGGTAAAAGTCATGGGAAATGAGACTGAGACTTTGTGGCTCTACAGCAATGTCACCCAACTCCCTCCTTCACTCCAGAGTCCCAACACACAAGACATAGTTCATAGCCATTAGAGGGCTTTGTTACCTGAAAATAAACCTTTGTCATTGTTGGGCCTTTGCTAGAGCTGTTTTTTTTTCAGTTTCCCCATATATGTATACCTGTATACCTTGGCCGCCATTTGAAAATCTTTTCACATAGTGTAAATTGTCGCTAAGAGGCCCTAAATAAATGAAAGACCTTTGAATAACTAAGCGTAAATTAAACTTAAAGTGTAACTTGTGGCTGCCAAACAGTGGATTTGCTTAATGTATTTCAATGGTCACATTATATAATACTTGAATCCATTTAAGGTATCAAGGTATTTAAAAAATTCTGTCAACATTGGCAACGTTGGGCATTTCTGGTTTGGATCCTGTTATGAATGGCCCATACGCACCAGCTGAAAGTACATCTATAGTGATATGACTAGATGCTTGAGTGTAACCTGGTAACCAGACCTGGTTGTTATGTAATACTGCATTCTTTAACTCAAATACCACAGGACACATACAGTTCATCAGTGTGCTATATACCTGACTGCCCAGCTTTGATCTGAAGTTCCAAGACCATTACAGGGAGCAGCCATGTGTGTCCTCTACTCTTTCCCGCTGTGGGCAATTTAATATGTCTTTCTGTCTATCAAATGATGTGTATTCCTCCCTTCCTACAACCTCTGAATTTTAAGAGAAAAGATAAAAGCATTCCCTCTTCCCCCAGAGATATTCAGGGCCCTGATTAAGCTTAGGGGCTGTTATATTTGTTTAGTCAAGTGCTTGAAATAAAACTGCATCTTAGTGCTAGATTACACTTTAATAATAGTGGAGGTTGAGTGACTGAAGTGGTAAATCTGATGCTTTAATCCTCTTTAAGGGGAACTTTGGAAAGACTCCTTTGTGGGGAATTTCTCCAAAGTAAGAAAAACTTTATTTATATAGCACCTTTTTGATACATAGATCCAAAGTGTTTTCCAAACAACAAATACATAAACATAGCAGCACACAAAAATGCAAAAAAAGCGAGCAAGAAGGACAAACAGGGGAAAATAAAACAAAAGGGAGGGATAAATGAAAGAGGCACAGCAGATGAGAAAACAAACAAGGAAATCTATAAAGAGGCTTGCCTGTAGAGGTGGGTTTTGAGCAGCTGCTTAAAACTGTCCACAGATTCAGATAGTCTTAGTGAATGGGGGAGACTATTCCACAATGTTGGGGCTAAAACAGCAAAGGCACAGTCACTTTTAGTTTTACAGTTCGAGCATGGAACGGATAAAAGGCCAAAATTTGAAGAGTGGAGTGACCAAGTAGTGGAATGAGGAACAAGGAGATCTGGGGGCAAGGTCATGAAGTGCCTTACATGTTATCAGTAAGATCTTATAATTGATTCTGAATTTCACAGGAAGCCAATGAAGTGATGCAAGAACAGGATACGGGACCGACGACTAAGTGTGTGAAGGAGAGCTACCGCAGGTCCTTCCTTCCTGCTGCTGTCAGACTTTACAACCAGCACTGCTCCCAGTAGCCTATAGACCTCACCCTGTTCCCTGCACTGTGCAGTATGTCTGCACAAGGTCACTTGTTTTTGCACTAGGGTTATTTTTTTCCCTAACACCCATATTTATTCCATATTTATTCCGTATTTAAAATCTATGTATAAAAAAACAAAACAAAACAAAAAACTGCTGTTAATTTTGCACTATATCATGTAAATATGTATATATGTCTGTTTCTTCCCTTTTTAATTTTATTGCTTATTTTTACTATTGTTCCTGTTCTTGTAATGTTTTTCAGTTTTTGTAATATTCTGTCTCCGCTGTGACAAACAAATTTCCCCGTCTGCTGGACATTAAAGGATTTCTAATTCTGATTCTGAGAACAGAACTGGACCATGAACCGACCCCTGAGGGACACCACACAACAGGGGAGCAGAAGAGGAAACATGATTATTAATGCAGACATTAAAAACTCTATTAGTAAAATAGGAATGAAACCAATTTAAGGCTGCACCAGAAATGCCAACCCAGTTCTGTAGTCTGTCCAGTAAAATGGCATGATCAATAGTGTCAAAGGCTGCAGTCAGATCAAGGAGAATAAGGATGGAGCTTTCACCTTTGTCAGCATGCATAATGTCACTAATGTCACTAGACACTCTCAGTAAGGCTGTCTCAGTGCTGTGTTTTTGGCAAAAACCAGATTGGAATTTTTCAAAAATGCTATGACCTTCTACCAGCTTCAGGAGCTGGTCCGCGACAAACTTTAAAAGGATTTTAGATACAAAGGGAAGTTTGGAGATGTGTCTGTAGTTTTCTAACTGGTCTGGGTTGAGAGATGGTTTTTTTTGAGAAGTGGCTGAATACTGGCAATTTTAAAGAGGTTGGGTACGGACCCTGATGTGAGTGAGGAATTGATGATAGAAAGCAGACTAGGACCTAAGATGGGGAGTATGGTTTTTTTTAAAAGTTGCAGGAACTATGTCACAGGGACTGGAGGAGGGATAAATATTACTGACACGTTTTGAAAGGATTAGTAGAGAGATAGGAGCAAAATCGGACAGTGAAATAGGACGACTGAATGTTGCAGGGGAAGAACATGAAGAATAAAATGAGACCTTGTACTGCTGACCTTGCCAATAAAAAAAGACATGAATTTTTCACAGTCAGCAGGAGAGGAGGCATGAATAGCAGGAGGAGATGGCCTTACAAGCTGGTTGATAGTAGTAAACTGATTACTGTTAACAATCAGATTGGAAAAGTAGGCAGCTCGCGCACCTTTAATAGTCTGGTTCAAGCTGATCATTAGTTCCCTCATGTAGAGGCAGTGTACTTAAAGTTTGTGCTTTTTCCAATTTCACTTGGCCTTCCTATATTCCCTTCTTTGTTGTGTAATATTGTTGTTGGTCCAGGGTGTTTTATTAATACCTGGGACAGCCCTGGGTGTATATGGAGCAGAAAAATCAAGGGCTGATATACACAATTTATGAAACTAGCTAATTTGTTCATTAATATTGAGGAAGTGAGGGAGGGAATTAGCAAGACCAGAAAAATGGTTACAGAATGTAGCTGCTGACTGATTATTAAAGATGCCAGAGTGGATTATACGTTTCTGGGATGGTGAAGCAGTTATAAAGTGTGTAACAAAAGTTATACATTTGTGGTCAGAGACAAAATCATGTATAATCAGGGAGCTAAAAGACAAAAAGTAAAAAGACTAAAAATTACCAACAAAAACCAGAGTAAAAACTAAATCAAGGGTGTGCCCACAGATATGTGTGGGGCCAGAGACGTGCTGCACAAGATTAAAAGATTTAGAGATGTTTAAAAAGTCTGTGGCAAATAGATTTGAAGTTTGGTCAGTATGAATGTTAAAGTCACCAGCTTTAATGGCTTAATCAAATTTTAGCTCGAGAGAAGATAGTAGGTCAGAGAATTCAGTGAGGAAACCACTGCTGGAGTTTGAATTTGGGGGACGGTAAATAATTATACTGCAAATAGGGTCTTCGCGGACAATTTAAAAAAATTTCAAAACTGTTAAAAGAGCCAAGGCTGAGTTGAGTACAAGAAAAAAATTTTTTAAAGACAGCTGCGATACCCCACCACGGCCTGTTAGTCTTGGTGAATTTAAAAATGTGTAAGCGGGTAGGCAGAGCTCCACTAGCGGGGAGCACTCCCCAGGCTTTAGCCAGGTTTCAGTAAGAAACAGAAAATCAGGCTTATGATGTGTAATTGAGAATGAAGGATTTATTAGATATAGACTGTGCATTCAGAAGGGCACAGGCAGCTGGGATAATGGATTTAACTGGAGTGGTGGTGTTATTGGAAAAGGAAGGGCAGGAGAAGAAGAAAACATAAACAGTCAATCACGTGTTGGGATGGAGTCCATCACTCCTGAAGAAGGCTGAACACCCCCAAAACAGGTTAATACTGTCGATAAAACCAATGTTGAGGGTTCTGCAGGCTGATTGGAGCTAGCTGTGGAGACTGAGCAATCACAGCATTTTTCCACCTTCAGAGAAACCAAATCTGTAGTCTGGGTGTATTCTGGTTATTATAAGAATACTCAGGGACAGCTGGTTGAGGATGGCAGCCCTATCTGCAGGAGCTGCGAGAAGAAAGTTGTTGTGAGGGGCAGCAACACATCCAGTTTACATACATAAATGCTTCATAATTAAAATCTGATGTTGCACCTGATATTGCACGGACAATAGTGAATTGGAATATTGAGCATAACAGTATTAACAGTACTAAAAAATGCTATATAACAGTCCTTCCAGAAAAATGCAGATTTTTTTTGTGATAGTTGTAGGCAAAAATCCTTTATTATGCAGCACGTTTTTTTGTTTTTGTTTTTTTTTTTTTAAATGCAATGGAATATGCAGGATATTTATGCAATTTTATGCAATGAAATTGTGGGAACTTACAAAAACTGCGGTTTGATGAAAAAGAGAAAAAAAAAGTGATTCCCCCAACACCCTGTTCTCACTAGGCTACTACCTTACCTAACGGTCAGTGGGTATATGTTTAGATTGACAGGAGGACACCTGGGGAAACACGCTGGAAAAAAACACACAGACGTCATCATCATGACATGTACCATCACTCCTCTTCAGGATCCGTGGCGCCGGCTTTCTGTGTGAATTACACACTGGTTTGGCTCTATATGCCAGTTGCTTGGCTCTGTGTTGAACAAACAATGGCAGAGAATTGTCTGTGGTAGCCTTAATCAGTGTTAACTGTCCTTGGAGCAATACCTCTGGAGCATGTCAAAGCTGTTAGAGAGTCACCAGCATATACAAACAATAAACCAATCAATCTGCTGTTTGGAACCAGTATAGAGTGCTGTAGTCTTTAGTCTTTAAACCCAGTAAGTTAGCTTTTTCACACACCCGATTTCCTTGTGTCAACTGATTTTCAGTTAAATGTGTGAAGTAAGGTGTGTTGGCCAAAGCACATTTTTGGGCCAGGCTGTCATAATTTAATCCAAGAAGTATATTATGAATCATTTCTTATCAACCGCAACAGCCCATTGGTTGATTTTGATTTTCTTGAAGGACATTGGGCTGATCCAATGAAATCTCTCAGCCCTCCTCTTTTTTCTTTTTTTTTCTAAGTGCACAATTCAGAGGGGGCGGCCCATCGGTCCATCTTCATTATAGACAGTGGACTGAACCAATCAGGATATAGTACGACAGCAGCCCCACCCCTCCCTGCGCTGTGTCCTGTAACTTCTGCTAGTGTCAAAGTGTTAAGCACCAGGAGCGTCAACATGGAGCATCCAAAGAGAAAGAAATTGGGTGCGGGTGCTAAGAGAAGAATCTCACTGTAGATGCTGCAAAATGTGCTAAACTCACAGACATGTTTGCTGGAGCGGCTGCTGTAGCCTCCACATCCTCTGAGACAGCAATGATCCAGCAACAGCAGGTTGAAGGTGAAGACAGCAGCAGCGGGCAGGAGAGGAACAGCCAGAGATGCAGGCTGACTGACAGGGACAGTGGAGTACAGCCGGGAAGCAGGTAGTAATGTTAGGATAATACAGGGTCTGTGAGGTGATGGAGGTAACGGTAGCTCTCGGCAGGTAAATGGAATATCTAGATACATTTCCATGTATGAATATGTCATAAATTAAAAACCATTATTTTTGCATCTGTTACGTCATGTATTGTTTCCCACTCTCTGTTTAGTTTATAATGCATGGAGGCTGCGCTGCTAAGGGTTAAATTGTGTGTACACTCACTATAGAGTTCATTGTGCACCTGGAATGCTTTGAAAGTACAAGGAAACAAGGTAAATGTATTGTCATTTTTTAAATCACAAGGATTTAAAAAAGAAAACAGTGTTTGATTCATTTGGCTTGATTCATGTGTTGAGGATCAGGATCAGGATCAGGAGTCTACCAGCCTGGGGTGTCAATCTGCTCTGTAGTCTGGTGCATTGATATGGTATCGCCTGTATCAGATGGCAGCAGGGTGAACAGACTGTGGCTGGGTGGCTGTTGTCTTTTAGTTTGTCACTTCACTTCACTGATGCTCTGTAGATGGTACCAGTTATGTTCTGAGGGTTTTAATCACCTGTTGTAGAGCCTTCCTGTCCTGGGCTTTGATGAGTAATGGCAGTTTGTGATGTTTCCAGTCAGGATGCTTTGACTTGTTCCATATCATGCAGCTCTAGTCCAGGGCATGTCTACAAAACCACCCAAAATGAGAAAAGCCCATTCCCTCTCTCTTTAGCATGCTCCACTTTCAGGGAATGTGTGCACAAAATAGGCAGTCAGATTTGAGTATGCAACTGAAAATCATATGTGATAACACTGGATTAAAATAGAGTCTAACACAACACGAAACTGACTGGTTTACAGAAATGGGAAAAAAGGGAGCTGCCATCGAGGGAAGTGAGCAAAAAAGTAAAGTGTCTGGTAAATTTTGGAAATATGTCTTGGAACAAAATAGTCCTGGTTGATCCAAACTCCATTCAGGGAACAAGTATTTTAAAAGTAGTTCAGGCTTTTAACAAGGCGGCGTTATGAAGGCGTCCTTCTGATCCTTTTATTGCAGTAAGATCACTGAGAAATGTCTTTGTTCTGGATTGGAATCCAGTCTACACCTACCTGCTGGTCACAGTTACAACTTATCGATTTTAAAACACCAGTTAAGAATCTGCCAGATGGAGACAGATGGACAGGTGCTCCACAGGTAAGAACTGGGCACTAGTCAGCCTCAGATAGCGCTGGAAACTGTGGTCATCCAGACGGCAGTCAGGATGCTGAAATTCACCCAGCTAGGTGCTGGGCATTTGTAGTTATTGTTATTTGCGTCATATGAGTAGACACGATTAAATATGAATGATCCCTCAATCAAACTCGACGCAAGTAACGCAAATATTTTTATCTCAGCTGGTCTGAATGTAGCATAAAATCTTTATTGTGGACACAAAAAAATGTATTGAACGCTATTAAGGACCAGGAAGTTAAATGGTAAATAAACATTTTTCGTATGATTGCATTGTTGTTGATTTTTTTAAGTTCTTTTCCAAAATGGTGGGTGCTAAAAATTTTGAGCGGCTGTTAGAATTTAGAATTCCCCATCCACTGTTGCTGATGGAAGAAGAACTCAATTTTATATAATAGAATTTATTTTTTTTTAAAAATTATGAAAAAACAACACTGTCTCACCGGCAGTTTTTACACAAGGCGGAGTCTTTTGGGCTTTGACTTAAACACACTGATTATGTCCGAACTGTGATTGATTTACATTGGTCAATCAATTTAAAGATGAAGTTTGTTTGTATTTTTTGTGTATATTAGATTTTAAATGTTCAAGAAAATAGAAAAAAAACACAATGAAACTTTTAAAGCAAATTATATTAAAAAAAATATGCCTCCTTTATTTTTTTTTTCTTTTTCCATGAATCTCACTGGGTGGACAATCTGTCAATCATAGCTCTGCCCCTGCTTAATCCCCTTAAATCAGTGGTGTCAAACTGATCCAGTAAAGGGCCATGTGGCTGCAGGTTTTCATTCCAATCAAGCAAGAACACACCTGATTTGGATCAGGTGTGTTCATACAACAGCAATGTTAGTATGTTTGTTGGTATGTGGTGACCAATATGTACATCACATCCTCAAGCATATGTAAGACATGCTGTGTAAGACATACATATACTATATATACAGTATGTAGTTTACATATTTTATCACATATCAGATTTGTTTATTAAAGTCTGTAGTGAGTACCAGTGAAGCATGTATTATTTGCCCTTTAAGGATCTAGAACAGGTGACATAAAGCAGATGTGTGGTAAGGTCGGACATCCCACTGCTACAACCCTCTTCTAGTTATCACTGTCCTATTAATCCAGGAGAAACGGTACACATCTGTCAACATGTGGCCTAGCAGGGATCCCTGCATTTTTCACCTCCTTCCTGACTGTGATGTCATCAACCCTGACGATGATACCCAGACTCCCTCCTTTTATCAAAGTTAATGGGGGCCCCCAACTGCACTATCATCAGAAAAGATAAGGCATTAAGATAAGGCAAGAATGTGCAGCAGCACTGTAACTCAAGTCAAAACTCCTTAAATTCGTCTGACAGTTTAGATTTTGACTTCTCAACCCTCCAAAATACATATAAGGGTACCCCTATATGTATTTTGGAGGGTTGAGAAGGGAATGGAAATATATCCTATATGGGATATAGGGGTATGGGCAGCACATGTATTGTTTCTGTTAATATCTTAATGTGAGGTAAAATATTCCAAAGTACAAGTGGTTTATGGGCACAAGGAGACCAATATGGACAACAGGTGCAAATCCATCCAGATTAGTGATATACTAGTGATGTAATACTGCATGTCCTGCATTAAAGATATTATTTAAAGTGGTAATAGACAACTCTATTGCTTGAATTTATCTATCTAAGGTGAACACTGATGTGACAGTGTAATGGCTGTAGAAAAACGACACCATCCACGTATACTTTGGTCACTATAAACCTTACTCTCATTACGCTGTTCAGTCTGCCACAATGGTAGCGCAACCGCCATTGTGCAACCAAAGTAGAGATGGGGCAAGAGTCATTGTTTTACCCAGTCAGTTACTATCCCAGGTAAGAGTGGAACAACTGGAACTCAACTCAACGTAACTTTATTTAAAAAGCACTTTAAATAGCCACAGCTGGGACACAGTGCTGTGCATAAATAAGAAATAGAACGTGAAATATAAAGAACATAAAGAAAATATAAAAAAAAAAACATTAACAGTGTTAAAACAAATAAAACACTAGAACAAGAGCAGAGTCTCATGCTAGGTTGAATGCCAAAGAAGAAAAATAGGTTTTTAGATGAGTTTTAAAAATGGACAGTGAGGGGCCTTGTCTGATGTGCAGTGGGAGAATGTTCCATAGTTTTGGAACGGCAGTAGAAAAAGCTCTATCCCCTCTGAGCTTCCACTTAGACCTCAGTACCTCCAGGAGCAGCTGGTCAGCTGACCTGAGGCACCAGGCAGGAGCGTAGGGATGGAGCAGCTCAGAGAGGTAAGGCAGAGCTAGGCCATTTAAAGATTTAAAAACAAACAAAATCATCTTAAAATGAACTCTAAAGTGCACAGGCAGCCAGTGGAGGGAGACCAGAATAGGAGTAATGTGCTCCCTCTTATGTGCTCCAGTTAAGACATGAGCAGCAGCATTTTGGACTAACTAAAGACGTGTGAGGGAGGACTGGCTGACTCAAAAGTGAAGTGCATTGCTGTAATCCAGCTGAGATGTAATGAAGGCGTGGATTACTGTTTTAAAGTGAGTTTAAAGTTTGCAAGAGCTGCTCGGACCAAATACCATCACTTCTGTTTTGTTTTCATTAAATTTTAAAAAGTTCAGTGACATCCAGGCTTTAATGTCTACAAGACATAACAGAAGTGGTTTCAGACAGAAGGCATCTTTCTTCTTCAGCGGCAGATAAATCGGACTGCTCATCATTCTCATGTAATTAGAGTTCTCAGCGGGCTTGAAAATTACAACCCAACCCGGCCCATGGGTTTTTAAGCCCGACCCAGTACACAGTATGCCCCATCAGGTCTGCCCATAGACTTACTCTTCAGCACACGTGAACCCGGCCCGAACCCGCTGTCCACTGTCTATATTGAAGATGGACCACTGGGCCGTCCCCTCTAAATTGTGCTCTTAGAAAAAAAAGTGGAGGGCTGAGAGATTTCATTGGATCAGCCCAACATCCTTCAAGAAAATCAACCAATGGGCCATCGTAGTCATTAAAAATTATTTATAATATACTTTGAACAGCTTCGCTGGTTTTAAATAACACATGTGGGTTGTGACAATTTGACTCAATAAGGTTTGACAGGTGCTCTCTTCTGGCCTCTTTAACAGTGGAAGAACTGTGAAAACTCTACACTGTAAAAAAAAAAAAAAAAAAAAGAACCCCACTGATGGAGGAGGCAAAGAAGGAGAAGAGGGAGAGTGACAGAAATCAAAGTAAACAAGAGGGAACAGACAGACATTCACTGGATGGAGAGCACTGCAGTGTTGTGTCAAAGTCTGTTCCCACATTGATCTGTGTTTCCTCTCACCACCAGGTACTGACATTCTTTAATAACCAGCATTCTTTCTACAAAACCTGTCTATTCACGAATACAATCTGCTGTTTAACTCTGACTTTTCACAGCACTAAGATTGCAATTTCTAGATTAAATTGTGACTCCCAAGGTTGTTTTTTGCTTTGGAAGGTAGGGGTTGTGATGTTGCAATCGCTGTCTTTGTAGTAGCAGAGTTTACAGTAAAACCATATGGAATTACATTGATTAAATATGGGTTATAGCTCAGTATTAGTACTGTACGTTATGGAAATACAATCCAGTTGCAATCATTTATGACAGATAATGTGTTATGCATTTTGCATCATAACTTAAAATGTATCTGAAAAAAACTTTAAAAAACAGGATTATGGGGCACCGTTTAGCTCAGTTGGTAGAGTTGGCATCCCATGTACAGCAGCTTTGTTGCCACTGCAGCAGACCCGGGTTCGACTCCCAGCCTGCCTCACTCCCCCTCTCTCAACCTGTTTCATGTCATATCTTCAGCTGTCCTGTCAATAAAGCCAAAAGGCCAAAAAAATATACTAAAAAAAAAAAAAAAAAAAAAAGCACAGGATTATGTGACAAACAAACCCATCTGCAGAACAAGATTAGTAGTCCAGGACATCTCTGCAGCAGTACAGTATTTCATTATAATGCTGTTTTCTACATATTATGTTCTATCAAATACTTGCCGCTTCTTGTGATTTGGATATTGCACTTAATTATTCCTATAATTCACATTTCTATTACCAGTTACCTATTTGTACTGGTACATACTGTGCTGGTGTATCACAAGTACAGAACAGTCCAACGCTTTGCAATGCCGGCTGTAATTTAAAGTATCACTGTAGAACTAAACATGAAGTAATAATAAAATGCTTCCAGAATTAAAGGACTCACTGTAAAGAGTGACGTTCTGCTGTCAGGTGAAAACCTCATTTGCACTTTGGGATATTTTAATGATTTTGAATCAGGTGAAGAAGAACGAAGTCCCAAAAAATCATTAAAAAGAAGTACAAAATTAAAAGTACAGTAGAAAAAAAGATGGGAAATAAAAAGCACATTCCCTTTTTAAATAAGGAGATTGTTCATACAATTAGTTGTTTTAAATGTCAGTTTAAAAAGTGAGACAGATATGAACTTAAATTTTAAAACTTCCCTCATTCACATGCACTTTTGGGAAGGTCCCTGACTTAATTTGCTTTGTTTCCTGTCTTCTGTTACGGCGTCTGATCAATATCTGACCACAAGGTAAAAATAATATCTGTCAAACACTGATCAAGTTCTATTCTGTACTGCCACTCCTGTAATGCTATACTCCTTTGGTAAGACAGTTCAGTGAAGTAGACCTATCTGCTAAAAATTGATGCAGGACACAGGATGTGCCACACAACGTATTCACTGCTTTACTCACTTCAGCAAAGCAAATTCCTGAAGTCTGAATATCATGACACCCCCTCTCTCTACACTGCACTGTATCTATTATAGAATTCTACCCAGCCTGCCTCAGTGTTGCGTATTTCAGGTATTAGTCACCAAAAGATGTTGATTGTTCAAGGGCCATTCATTTAAACCTTTCCCGTTGCTTTCCACAGTTTTCTCCAGTTCTCCAAAGAACACTGGATTTCAGCCAGTGATGTTATGTTAGTTGAGAAAGCCGTTGTTACTTTGTACTCCTTCAGTTTGCAAGACTATCACTTGAAACCTCTTTTTTCAGAAACGATATATGAAACGATAACACACTCAATGGCTAAAAAGAAAGCTGCTCCCTGCGGCACTTTACACAATGTAAGTGCATCTTTATAATGGCCCTCTTTCTCCTACTCTGAGTAACAAGGCAAACAATGTGACTGCTGTCAAGCACAGCATAGGGGTTCCCTCACAGCCGTGACAATGAGCACATTTATCATCCCTCCCACAACAAAATGGTTTGAGAATTTGCTGCTGGGCAGGTGTGGAGGCTCATACCGTAAATAGGCTGACAGTGATATGGAATGCAGAGCAACCTGATATCAGGATTAGAAAGGGAAGGGGGTGAGAATGAAAATCCTACTGCAGATTTTACATCGCTTTTGGTTTTAGCTGGGAACATCATATAAAGAGACATTTCACTCCATACAGATTAACAAATTATACTGCTGAATATACTCTAATGTCATCATCACATCTCTTTTTGGACACATACTGACTATCTGAAACAAGTTTGGTGGAGTGAAAAAAATCGACAAAGTCGCTACAAAAGCTTTTCAGGCTCTTTTAGCTCATTGTGTTGGTTTTATGGCCAGTACATTCTTGGTTCAGTCCCTTGCTCTAATTAACCTTGTTTCCAACAGTAGCTGGCCACTGTTTTCAGCAAAATTCTCTGATAAACCCACTTGCCAAAGACAGCAACGAACAGTAGCAACTTGAACAGGGAGCATTTATCATCTAAAAAAATCTAAAAGGAGAGTGAATATTGAACTAACAATTGTCAGGTGAAGAATAGTGCATTGTTTGTTGCCTCTTTCTGCAAATAATTAGCTATCTGCTTATTATTTGCTAACACATGAGCCACAACTAATTCCAGATTAAGGCTGCCTCCTCCAAGTGCAGTACAGACAATTATGACTTGGTGGGTGTGCCGACCAATTGCAGGAAGACCCTCTGCCATAGATTGGCTGTACCATTCCAAGCATTCCATTTATTAGATAAACACTATGAGTTAACTGGAGCTATGAACCCAGAGGAAAAGGACAGAACAGCAAGCTAGACAGCCAGTCAGTCACGTTCACAGACCCTGCTGCCACTAATTAAGTTGTTTGCTTTCCTACAGAAACAGTAACATGAGGTTCTGTCTCCTCCTGGGGCTGAAGTTCATTGTGCCGGTTAGTATTTTTTTCATCATAGGCAAACGGTAGTGTTTAGCAGAACGTGAGGCGAGACACCTTTTTTTTTTTTAATCCTAATTGAACTGTACCATCAATTACAGATATGATGTTTGTCAGTTGTTATATGAACAGTTCTTATTTTTAAGCTACTATTTTATTCCATTCTCCTTATACAGCCACAGTGAGAGTATACACGTCTGTTTTGCTGCAGCAAATACACCAGACAAAGTACTCACTGCTCGCAGGTTTCATTTAAACCATATTTAAATGAAACTTCAATGATTGACAGTCAGAGAAGATCATGAAACGGGTCTGAAAGTTGGTTTTGGAGCTTCTTGACAGAATAGTCAATCTGCTTTCTTTGAATGTGACTTTAACTCTCACGAAACAGATTTAGTCATAAAATGGAGCTGCTAATCTCACTTGCAACTGATTTGCTTCCCATCAAAATGCACATGTTTTCTGCTCAAATAAAATGCCATTAACCTACAGAACGCACAGGACAAAGAGTTCAAAGCATTCCTCATTAAATGAAGTTGCTTGTCGTGGATGGAAGCAATGTTGGTTTTTCAGAAGAGGATCTGTCTGCCAATGAGGGGTCAAACAAACTTAGTGACTGAAATCACTGCTGCATCTTATACCAGAAATAACAAGATAGTGTCATTAGTGTCAAACCACTCAACCTGCCATGGAAAGACATAGAAGAAGATAGAAGATGACTGTACCTTTCCTCCAAGGGGCCAGAATGGAGAATGACTTCTGCCGGCTGATGAACAGCCCAGCCTTTTTTCCCTTCATACTCATGTTGCTCTAACAATCTCTGATGTTGAGGAAAAGCCAGATGAGCTGTTGATGAAAAACAAAGAAAAAATTCCTTAGAGAGTCCTCATCATGTGTCACTTCTGATCAATTCTGCCTTGAAGTTAAGTTGTGTGAAAAGTGTAGGAGTGTATTGCTGGAGGATACCGTATGGAGGTTGTCCTCAAGCAGGGTCATGATACCTGTGTGTGCTCGCCTGCTGGCCTGGCCAAGCACTGTGTGTGGGTGGGAGGGACTCTGTGTGAATGTATCCAGTTCCCCCAGCTGAAAAGAGTAAAGAGGGCTGGGCTCCACTGACAGAGTAGGAGGAGTGGCAGGAGAGCAGAGTGAGAGAGGTGGAGGAGGAGGAGGAGGAGGAGGAGGAGGAGGAGGAGGAGGCATAAGTCTCCAAGGAGGACTGGAGTCCTGAGATTTACACTCAGAGCAATAAGAGCTGGAGGAATAGCAAGCAAGGTTGAAGAGGGAGGAGGCTGATGGTCCAAGTCAACCTTTCACACTGAAATCATACAGTCAATTTGGTTTTAGATAGGGATGTCCTGATCAGGCTTTTCTTACCCCGATCCTGATCCGAGTCCTTTAATATTTAGTAACTGCAGATACCTAGTCTCATTCTGATACTAAGCCTTAACTAATATTTTCCTGGATAATAGAGCTGCATTAAGAGGCACCGGTTCCAGTTTTCTAACCATTACTGATGGTGCGATGATATTTGTATCACGCGCTGATCAGTGATTACCGTAGGGAACAGATCGACTATAGATATGTACTTTATATGACCCCACAAACTATCCTTTTAAGCAGAAGAAGCGTGCCTTTAGGTCAGGCAACAAGGAGGAGCTGAAGGCTGTGCAGAAGGAGCTGAGGAAGATGATCAGAGAGGTATCGGAGTGGACAGATCACTGTCTCACCTGGAGAAGCCTAGAAGCACTGTTAGAATCCATTTAGGGGGAAAAACTATCAGATAAACATTACCTATCCAAGCATAGCATTTCTATTTAAATGTATTTAAATTGACCAGTGTAATACATGGTTATAGTGCATCTGACAAATAACATTTACATAGATTATATACATTCACCAGCTGTAACTGCATTTGACTATAGTTCAAGAAGAATTCAAGGGTGTTACCACTGTAGATGCATTCATGCACAAACTGTGAAAACAAACATATTGCTTTACTTAGAGGACTCAATGGTTTATCTAATGTAGAGGACCACAAATGTCACAAAATATTAATAGAGCATATAATTACTTGTACAATACAAATAGACATAAATATATTAGTTTATTAATTAATGTATTCATTATTAATAAACAAACAAACTTATTTGATATTTTAATGGGTAATAAAAAGATGAATTATAAATAGAATTTGCAGATTAAATATTAATCCATTCATACAAAGTTCAAATTAAAAAGGGATTTACAAAAACAACATTTACCAGATAATAAGTAAATCAATTAAAAATATTTTACTGAATTCATAAATCAATAATGGAACAGGGTTAGGGCTGATTTCCTTTTTATACCTCCTATTCCTATTAGCAAGTCCATTAGCTAAGTCATTTAGTTCTGTGACACTTTGGACACTGGGCTGGTAAAACAAGGTAAAACAATGCAAATTAGCCCTGGGATGTAACAAGCTCTCTGATTGGTTATTGTTATCTGTTAAGTCATCTGAAGATGTATGACATGCAAGATGACAGTAACCAATCAGCAAACTTGTTACATCCAATGGGAAAGATGTGAGAAAGAGAATGTGGTAGAGTAGAGGGGGACTTGTGCATTTGCAAGGATGCTAGAGGCTCCCACCGACTGAACAATTGTATTTATTATTCCGCTTTTTATTTCCCATTAAAGTTATCAATAGATTAATACATTAATTTGTAAAATTATTTATGAATGCCTATTTTTATTGTACAATTAGTTAAATGCTTTATAACTCATATATAACATTTATCATCATTTATAACTACTCAGTGACACCTGTTGCCCTCTGTAATGTAGATGTGTATCAATTCGACTAGTAATGAAAATCTCAGATATGAAACATGTTTTATGAATTTGTGGGCTGAAAAAAATCTGCTCAAGGAGGCAAAAACACTTACCAAGTAGTGAAGGGAACTGCAGAGTTAATGATAAATCTCTGTGTGTTTCTAGATGACTATTTGCATGTTTCCATCAGTCTGTGTGGGTAAGCTCCATGTCAACAACCTGTATGCAAAACCAGCTAGCCAAAACCCCAACATAGTCAAATGACCCCTGCACATAAACTGCCCCTAAGAGCAACTTAGGGGCTGTAGAGAATCAAAAAGAAGCTTGACTCTCCGGGTATGAAAATACCTGGATCTTCTGTGTTGTGCAGCCCATTGAGCATGTGCACCAAAGTTGGCTAACCTCTGGTTAAACACACGGCTAACTTGAATAGAGACAAAATGATTTAATCATACGGCTCTTCTGACTTACCAATTTTTATTGGACCAAATGATGATCAAAAAAATGTATACACTGTATAACAAATGCTACTTTAAAATGCTACCTTAAAAAATCTATAACAGTTCAAGTGTACGTTGTATAGGGAAAATTCACACCACTTTACATCGCCATCAGACCACCCTTTCTTTTGGCACTTCATTTTCTCCACCATAGAACCTCCGTATCCCTACGCATTTGCACAACTGGGCAACAGGCGATCTGCAAGCAGTGAAATATATTGCGAGGCCCAGCTGCAAGAGGAGAGGTTTACTTTCGATAAAAATGAAACTTAACAGACAGTCGAACCTCTGTATCCCTACACAGTGCAACTGCGTAGGGATACAGAGGTTCTACAGTTGAGCAAATGTAGTGCCAAAAGAAAGGCAGGTCTGATGGCGATGTAAAGTGGTGTTAATTTTCCCTATACAACGTACACTTGAACCGTTATAGATTTTTTAAGTGAGCCATGTTTTAGGTGGTTAAATGTAGCTTTTTCTCTGGACCCCGTTCACTGCAGCACAAAGCTGAGCGTCTGGGCTGGAGCGGCTCTCTACTTCTCCAAACTGAGGCTGCACTGATCGGTGATTACGGTAGAGAACAGATCGACTATAGATATGTACTTTATATGACCCCACTTCAAAAAACATGAACTGTCCCTTTAACTTAATGTTAGTGAACAGATAATCATGACATGATTTATTTCACAGCTATACAGTACTGAGTGTCCTAGACATCAGAGTACAAAGTCTTCCCATCGTGGTCCTCCCAGGTCACACAGGTCCTAGGTCTGTGGGCGATCCTGGTGACGTCCAGTTCAGGTTTACTGTAGTACCACTTACTGAGCAACTGGTCCATTTGGTCCTGCTTTGATATCCCATGAAGTCTCTCCTCTTCTTCCTCCTCCCATTCCTCTTGGGAGTTTGCAATGAAAGGTGGGTGGGGCAGATGGAGTACAGTATCCTCTCTCATGTCTTCAAAGAACTGCACCACACATTTGCGGGCAAAATCACGGGCATGCAGTACACAAGTTTCATCAAAGAGCTTCTGTTCCACGTCGAGGTAGTTGCTCCAGTAACGAGTCTGCAAGAAGGTGGCATGATCGTCAAAACAGGGCTTGATGAGACGTCCCATTGCTCCTAGTACAATCAGGAAGAGGAGGATGGACCAACCGACTGCCTAGACAGGACGAGGAAAGTTAGCCACACAAAAACAACAAAAGCTATTAGCCATTTGGTGCAGAGACAAGCCTGCAGTAATAATTCAATAACACTAACTGTTGCTGATACTCCCACATGTGGAGGATGGGTGATTGGTTGACCAGTCTGACAGCAGTTCCTTTAGGAATGACTCTAATACTGCAGTCTGATCCTCAAAAACAGCTTGTCATTTAATATCAAAGTGAGGGTAGACCCTTGGAACAGTTTATTAAGAGCCTGTTCTCAGGGATGTACCCCTAAAGAGCATTCCAGAGGTTAAGTTTCACCTACTTGTGTGAAATTTGGTACATTTGTGTTTTGCACCATGACCTTCTAAAAAGTCAATTGTTGTCATGGCCCAAAAATGTCACCAGAACAGGAAGTTAGCCAATTTGTATTTAGTGTTCATACTTGCAGATATTGTACTCAAAAAAATCCTCCTAGAGCTTTTACCAGATTGACTTTTCACCAGATTTTGTCAGGGTAATCTAAACACCTTTGCAATGACTTTGCATTATTAAAAGAGTGTTCATCAAAGGGCGTGGCCATGTCAGCGCAACAAATGTTGATAGGTCACCACAAAAAAGGAATTTGCATAATTGAACTGTACATGGTTGAACCTGCCCTAAATTTCACAGATTTGGTAAGAAAACATTTACATGCCAACATTCTGTTACAGTCATAGCGTTTACATCACCTTTTTTATGTAGGGATGAAATTTTTCTGGCTAGATGACAAATTACCCTGAAACATAGTGAAATCAGACTTGATGTTGATGACACTGTATGGTTAACATTTTGAGTTTTTCGTTGAAGAGCCTGGTTGTGGTGGCACAGCATAGGCTGATGGGGAGCCATGAAACAGGAAAAATTATCACACTTACACTGACAAAAAACTTTCTTGGTGTCATGACAGGAATGCAGCTATTTTGAAGTTCTCTGCTAATTTTGCTGATTTGCATGTGTTGTATCTTCCTACAGCTCTTACCTGATTGACTTCAAATTTTGTTATGAAAATCTTAACAATTTGCAAATAAAAAGTTACCAAAAGCTGGATTTTTCTTTTAATTGTGTGACCAAGGCAGGGCAGTAAATATTAATCGTTCACCATTACACAAGCAACCTTAAAAAAGGAAAAACGCAAGGAATAAAGTATAAACACGCCATGAATAAAAACCTGAAAACATTCCACAAGAAGACACTCAAAGGCAATGGAACAGGCTCAGGGGGATAACACAGGAAAACACAGGGTAGTAACAACATAATGAACTGTCCAAGTATGGACCCAGCAGATGAATAACCGGAGCTGATAAAGTATCCGGTATGGTTTCAGGACATGTGTGTGAGTCTTAAAGTTGCTGCTAATCACCCACCTACTGGCCTCTCATCAATTCCAATGTCAGCTCGCCACCAGGCTGCTAGCTTTCAGTCTGTTCCAGTGTCTGATAGCAGTCATCTGGCTAGCTTCCTGTCAGCTCCAGGAACTGGTAGTCCTGATCCTAACATCTTCAACAAGCCCCAAGTGTCTCCTTTCAGTTGAACCCATCCAGCCTACAAGGTGCCTTCCCCCCAAAATCACAATCCTGCCTGCCTCCCATGTGTTTCTGCACCTTTTCACAAAGCATGACAACAGTTATGGTCAAAAGTTTACATACATTTGGAAAAAACATGTACATCATGGCAGTCTTGATTTCCAATGATTTCTACAACTCTCCTTTTCCAGTGATGGAACACAAACTTACGGTGTACATTTTAGGACATCCTCAGGATCAGGCTTCAGCGTCAGACCTCAGATAAAAAGGTATAAGGTCTCAGGAAAAGCTCTGTCACACTTGCACCAAACAGCCACATGAAAAATAGTCATCGGACCAAAAGGCCTGAGAAAAAGAACTTGTCACACTGAAATGCCTCAGGATAAAAATTGTCACAGTGAACACATCAGTAACTAAGTTGTTACACTGTATGGTATCAGGAAAATAATTATCACATTGAATGGCATCAGGAAAAAAAAATGTCAGACTGAACGGCATCAGTACAAAAGTCGTCACACTGAATGGTATCGCGCAGCAACAGCCAAACGTTGCAAATAGGCCTACATACATAAACGATGCAGAACCAACGACACGCAAAACACATGCAACAACAAAATGCTGCATCAAGTTAACAAAACAGAAGTGTCAACACAACGGAAGTATTAATCTTTTTGACCTGTTATTGTTATATTATAACCAAATATTTAAACCACGTACCTTTTTATGTCGCCTCTCTAAAAGTTTTACTCCACTCTCGTCAGGTACAATGTACAGACTGTAACGCCCGCCAATGTAATAATGCCCACAAACATAATAAACCACAAAGGTAATAAAAATCTGCAGCATTTCATGTAATAAACCCACAAATGCAATACATTTTCCACAAACGTAATAGCCGCTGCCTACTAGAAACGTAACACACGATTTCCCACAAATGTAATATGTCTATTACGTTTGCAGGGACGTGAAAATCTTTATTGTAATA
Source organism: Acanthopagrus latus (assembly GCF_904848185.1). Taxonomy (NCBI): domain Eukaryota; kingdom Metazoa; phylum Chordata; class Actinopteri; order Spariformes; family Sparidae; genus Acanthopagrus; species Acanthopagrus latus. Next base: position 1,801,259 of record NC_051053.1, read on the forward strand.
ACTTCCCACAGATGTAGGCTAATAAGACAATGAATAATGGTCGTTGTGGTGGTTTTGTGGCATATAAATAACTAGTTTAAACAGATTTAGCTCTTTGCATAAGCAAAATGCTTCTTGTTAATGAGGATCATCTCGCTCTCACCGCCAGTGCTGCGCATCACCACCTGAGTGAAAATTGTCTCATCAAAATGAGTCGGAAGCAGCAGCAGCCTGTTCGTAGACGTGGTCTGACATGAACAAAAATAATTCTGGGCCGTTTTGGGGTTTTATGTGTTTCAGAATTAATACAATCTCAGCTTTAGGTCCTAGTCAACATTCAAATGATAAGCTGTAGTTTAGTAAAGTTAGGTTGGAGGCGTTTTCCCCCAAACACCTGTTAATTGACAGACTGAATAGAGTTTGTTGACAGAGGAGACAGATTGTGGTTGACAGAGGGAGACAGCTAGCTTGAAAAAAAATTATTTCAGTGAGGAAAACATCGCCAGACATTTAAATTTAAATTTCCAATACAAATCTGAAGAAATCTGGATGCATTGCTCCTTTGTAAACCCAACACCTATCAGTCTATGGGCAAGAATCTAAAAGGTTCGCTTTATTGGCATGAATGCCACAACAATAATATTTCTGAAGCACCAAGAACCACGAAAAGAGTACCTAGCACAGTTTTGCTACTTGTGTGCTGTGTGAAGGATGGAAATCAGCACCAGCCACTGTGGCAGGTTAGTTCCAGTCAGATCTGATCCAATTAATCTTAATGATCTATAGTTAAGGCTTAACAGCACGCTTTCCACGACCCAAATTATATGTTTCTGATTGGACCAAAGTGTCAGTTGGACTTCAGAAGGGCCGGAATTCAAACACTACTAGAACGGCCGTAAGCGGTCATTTGGACCGCTAGATAATAATCTCTATATTCTCTCATGTAAATACCCAATTGAGTGATGAATGCACATTGTGTCATGATTTAAAAAAATAAAATTAAATAAAATAACACCAAAATGTACATTTTCACAAAATAAATTATACATTTATCAATATTCATATAATCACATATAGTAAACCATTGTATATTTACACAAGAATATAATAGAGAAAAAATCAGAACACGAAAATTAATAATTAAAAGAAATGCATTTGATTATGAGACAATTCATTTTAATACTTAATAATTTATATTGAAATAATAATAATCAAAAAAGCTGGAAATGAGCTGCTCATGAAATAATGATAATAATAATAATAATAATAATAATAATAATAATAATAATAATAATAATAACAATAATAATAATATTAATAAGGTCGCTGGTTAAAATCCCAGCTCCGGGCAGGGCTAAGCTGAGGGCTGACATGACATGACATGACATGACATGACATGACATGACATGATAATAATAATAATAATAATAATAATAATAATAATAGAAAAAGCTTGAAAGGAGCTGATCTAAAACAAAAAAAGAGCTGCTGTGATCACTGGTCTACTTGTCACAGTCTACAGATTACCTCCGCTCTCCTCACACAGTTACCACACACGGGCTTGTGGCATTTCAAGTGTCTGAAAGAGCTCATTATTGATCAGCAAGTCAGGAAAGTCACTTGGAGCCATTTCAAATTAATTACAGGTCCCAAGCTCAACTATACAAACAACTGTTTGCAAGTATAAAGTGCATGGCCCAGTTGGAAAACACAAACTTTCACCTGCTGCTGGGAGAAAACTGGTCAGGATGGTCAGGAGCCGACCAAAAACCACCAAAAAGCAAGTCTGTATCTAAAACTGCAAGCAGTTATGAACATGGGCCAAGCACCACCCCCCACGCGACTCGGACCCCACGCACCGCAGAGCCCATGGAAGTTTGCCCCAAAGGATGACGGGCTCGTGGCAAAAGTGAGGACACAAGCCAGCGTCTGAGCCGTGGTATTTGCTGTGATGGGATGTGAACTGGAAGTGCAAAAGGCTGAATGTGTGCCGATTTGGATTTGTTGTACTAAATCATGCCCACTTTGACCAATCATTACGTAACTAACTCCTGGCCTCAGGAGTGACCCCACATCAGTACTGTTTTATTACATTTCTATTACTGCAACAAAAAATGAGAGTGACAAGGAAAAATACATTTATGTTTATTAGTGTGTCACCACACACTAATAAACATAAATGCATTTTTCCTTAACAAAGGAAAAGTACAGCAGAGGTGGGCTTGGTCCCCTAATCACAAAAGGGTTCCTTGCACCGCTGGTCCTGGGAAATGCGTCTGCTTGCATACGGGTTCCCTCTAATGAATTAGAAGCTGCTGGAAGACAGCTGTCAGTGTCCACAGTCAATTGTGTTTTACATCAACATGAGCTGGAGGCTGCAGTGCAAGAAAAAAGTCCTTGATCCAGACGGGGCACCTTAAAGCTCAACCAATGTCTGCTGCTGATAACATGGACAAAAAAAAAACCTTCTGGAGGACAACTCTGATCATATGAAACAAAAAATGTAGTTGTTTGGCCACAACGAGCAACAACAGGTTCGGGAAAGAGAAGGTTAGGCCTTTAACCCCAAGAACACCATACCTACTGTCAGGCATGGTGCTGGCAGTATTATACTGTGGGGCTGATTTGCTGCCAGTGGATCTGCTGCTCTGAACAAAGTAAATGGAATAATGAAGAAGAAAATAAACCAGCTCACTTCCAGTAAGACAGCTCAGGTCGTTCTCTGTTCACCATTGACAGATGACATATATGATACTATAATAATAAATAATTATTGAAGTATTAACCAACACAATAAGATCCAGTAAGTTGGATGTGAGGACTCTAAATAAAATGTGTAGAAATGTGACAGTCTAAATATCTAATATCTAAATAATGAGTGCTTTCATTCTTTTCTGTTTTGCCCTAAGTTTTTCATTCATTAATGTTGTTTGAGGGGAAAATGTCTGCTCAGCTGAATGTATGTACAAATGTTTCACATGTTTACATTCCGTGATGTCACCTGTATATATTTAAAATCTATATTTAAATCTTTATTTTTTCATTTTTACTTCTCCTTTTTTTTACACTCATTGTGGATAGAGAGTAACAGAATTTCAATTCTCTGTATGTCTTGCACATATTGCAGCATTAACAATAAAGCCAACTTTGAACTTTGAACTTTTGTATGCAGCACCAAACTGACATGATGCTGATTTACATGAGCTGATTTACCTGTATAAAGGTTTAACCTTTAAGAGAAATCTCAGATTGCAGATACAGTATTTAATTAGACTATCCTGTTGTGTTTTAAACAGATAGACTTACCATAGTCACCTCTTTGTGGCTCCTTGTGGTGTAAATGGTTACTTAATTTACACAGACTGAAAATATCTTAGTGACTTATATCCTCCCTTTTTTTCATTGCTTCATCTCAGTTCATACAACAATGCAGTGAATAAATAAATAATTCCTGGACCTCTTTTAACCCTTTAAGCCCCAAGGTCGCCCAATTGGAGGACCTTGGGGTTTTTAACCCTACCCCTAACCGTAACCCTTAAGACATGCAGAACAACCACAGAGACACTACTGCACTAATTATGAAAGAATATAGTCATATTTTATATCAAATTAAACACCAAAAGCTGGGCTACAACGTGTAAAAACATGTTTATATGACCCAAACACAGCCCAAACATTACTCAATTAAACAACTAAACATCAAACTTCATGAATCACCTAACCCTAACCCTAGAAAATTGGCTTGGGGCTTAAAGGGTTTTTTTGTATTTCTTCAGTAAGAGTTCAACCCACTGATTATTGCAGAATTGATGAATCATGATACTTTCGTCACCATAAGCATTTTAAAGCTTATTACAATCGTTCATATATACTTACATACATACATGCACACAAACATCTAGCGTAAGTACAATTGGTTAGAATTGAAGCAGAGAGTGAGTAAACTGTGATATATGTTTGTGTGTTTTGTATGTGTATACATGCTGAGGTTGTAACAGCTTACTTGTGAATAGCAGCGAACATAGCGAGAGACTGCTTTGCGGAAAGAGCTGTTCCTGAAGATGACATCCTCCTTGCAGGGCACTTTGGCCATGATTTTAATCACATCCAGACCTGTATTGTTGGGCAAACCTGACAAAACACATAATCAATCATAGAGACTAATACTGCCATATGTAGACTGTAGTAAGTACACTCAGTGAATATGTATTTCTTCTTTCTTTACGTTTGTAGATACCTGAGAAGAGTGCAGGGTCTACACTAACACTGAAGGCACAAATGAAGATCTTTCCATCCAACAATGTGACCAGGATCCACACCATTGGCGCCAGCAGGGCCCTCTGGATCATGGCGGAGAACAGGTACCTGCAGGAAGACATGGGACCTCACACTATACAGCTTCACTCACATTGTCCTGCTCACTGAGGGTATCACTGTAACATATATGTGTGTATGTGGTGTTACAATGTATATATAATTTTATATGTGGGGAGGTAAGCTCTATCAATAAAGTGGCAAAATCCCTGCAAAGGAAAGGAGAACAGCAGCTAGCCTATTTATGTTCATACAATTAGCATCGAAGTTGGTGTTTGCCATTTTCGGTATGAGGGTTGTTAGCTTGGGTTGTCGATTTTTCATTTAGTGACAAGGAGTTTGAAAACAGTAACATGCAGATCATGTAGGCACCTAATGACAAGCATTATACCAACAGTTTACATCTGGTGAGTCAGACTAATACATAATATACTGTGTGCACAATTTTTAGGCAAGTCTTATTTTATCTTGTTTATCCAAAATGTTATTAAACCTCAAACATGAATATTTAAGAAAGTGAGGTTTGGGCTTTCTTAGGAGAATATCTGTGCAAAATTGTTGGGCAACTATTAGTGTGCAGAATTATTAGGCAACTACATTAAAAAACACATTTTCCCACCTCACTCTTTTATTTTCCTAAGGCCAAACTGAACTGGTGGCTTTAATTTATTTGAAGTCTCGTCTGAAGGTAATGAAGCTTCCTAATAGTTTGGTGAGAATGAAGCATTAAAAATAAAGTATAAGCTTTGAGCCAAACTGTGAGCGAGAGGGTTGCTTCCCTCCACCTTCGGGTCGGGGATAGGTCTCTCACTGTTGTTTTGGCTTATGGGTTGAACAACAGTGCAGAGTACCCAACCTTCTTGGAGGCCCTGGGAGGGGTACTAGAGAGTGCCCCAGCGGGACTCCGTCATTCTACCGGTGGACTTCTACACTTATGTGGCAGTAAGGTCTTCAGTGCCTGTCGTGGCGGCAATCCCCAAATCCAGTGGTGGACTCCGGAAGTAAGGTATGCTGTCAAGCTTGAGGAAGGAGTCCTATCAAGCCTGGTTGGCTCGTGGACTCCTGAGGCAGCTGACGGGTACCAGCAGGCCAAGCGCGCGGCAGCACAAGCGTTTGCGGAAGCAGAAACTCGGGTCTGGGAAAAGTTTGGGAAGGCCATGGAGGAGGACTACCAGTCAGTCTCGAAGCAATTCTGGCAAACCATCCGGCGCCTCAGGAGGGGGAAACAGTCCTCCACCAACACTGTCTACAGTGGATGTGGGGAGCTGTTGACCTTGACTGGGGACATTGTCGGGCGGTGGAAGGAATACTTTGAGGATCTCCTCAATCCCACTGACACGCCTTCCATAGAGGAAGCAGAGGCTGGGACTCAGAGGTTGACTCATTCATCACTCAAGCCGAAGTCACTGAGGTAGTCTGGAAGCTCCTCAGTGGCAAGGCACCGGGAATAGATGTGATCCGCTCTGAGTAACTCAAGTCTTTGGATGTTCTGGGGCTGTCTTGGCTGACACGTCTCTGCAACATTGTGGGGCAGTCGGGGACAGTGCCTCTGGACTGGCAGACCGGGGTGGTGGTCCCCCTATTCAAAAAAGAGGACCAGAGGGTGTGTTCCAACTACCGGGGGATCACACTCCTCAGCCTCCCTGGGAAAGTCTATTCCAGGGTACTGGAGAGGAGAGTTTGGCCGATAGTCAAACTTCGGATTCAGGAGGAACAACGCAGTTTTCGTCCTGGCCATAGAACACTGGACCAGCTCTATATCCTCCGCAGGGTGCTTGAGGGTTCATGGGAGTTAGCCCAACCAGTTCACATGTGTTTTGTGGACTTGGAGAAGGCATTCGACCGTGTCCCTCGTGGCATTCTGTGGGAGGTGCTCCAGGGGTACAAGATTGGAGGCCCTCTGCTAAGGGCTGTATGGTCCCTGTACGAACAGAGCAGGAGCTTGGTTCTCATTGCCGGCAGTAAGTCAGACCTGTTCCCAGTGCATGTTGGACTCCGGCAAGGCTGCCCTTTGTCACCAGTTCTGTTCATTATTTTTACGGACAGAATTTCTAGGCACAGCCATGGGACGGAGGGGGTCTGGTTCAGGAGCTGCTGAATCTCATCTCTGCTTTTCAAAGATGATGTGGTCTAGTTGGCTCCCTCGAGCCAGGACCTCCAGCATGTCCTGGGGTGGTTTGCAGCCAAGTGTGAAGCAGCTGGGATGAGAATCAGCACCTCCTATTCTGAGGCCATGGATCTCAACTGGAAAAAGGTGGCTTGCTGCCCCCGGGTTTGGGGAGAGTTACTGTCTCAAGTGGAGGAGTTTAAGTATCTTGGGGTCTTGTTCACGATTGACAGGCGGATCGGTGCAGCATCTGCAGTAATGCGGTCGTTGTATTGGTCTGTTGTGGTAAAGAGAGAGTTTAGCCGAAAGGCAAAGCTCTCGATTTACCAGTCAATCTATGTTCCTACCCTCAACTATGAACTTTGGGTCGTGACTGAAAGAATAAGACCTTGAATACAAGCGGCTGAAATTAGTTTCCTCCACAGGGTGGCGGGACACTCCCTTACCCCCAATTTCCACTGGATACATCTCCGCTGCATTGCATCTCCACCACACCGGAGGAGCTGACACGTTTCACTTTAGTCAATGTGTTAATCCCCACCAGGTCCACTGCGCTGTGTATTTGCTATGTCCCAGCTCCGGCAGTCAGGAGCCCTCCGGAGCAGATACGCAGGACTTCTATATCTGGTGGATGCCAGAGCACGACGCCGCAATTCAGCTGAATTTAGCATGGAGCAGACAGGAAGTCAAGCGCCAAAATAACAACATCCGGTTACGTTTCAAAATAGAGCACTCCGTGTTGACACCATCTGTTTCAGATGCCGCAGGGACGTCAAATATCTCTGAAATTATGAATGATATCAATTAGAAAAATAGATTGATTGATTCCCAATTGAGATGAATATTCTGTGTTTGAATAGAGTGAATACGCTGACAAATGTTCAGGGAGTTAAGGGCCAAACTTTCTGATAAGGAAAATATAATAACCTGAAAAATAAAAATAAAGAATTATGTGAACAGAAGAACGTATTTTGTGAATGCCTCCTGCATTCACAATCAACTAAAAACTTTCAAATAAACATTTGTGACAGGTCAGGTGAGAAAGGGGCCATGTCATATTTGTTTCATGTTTAAGGCCTTTATTGGTTAGCCATGCAGAGGAGTACTTGGATGCATGTGATGGATTGCAATGTACTGCTTAAAAAATAATTGTCTTTTTGAAAGATGCAGACCTCTTCCTGAACCACTTCTTGAAGAAAGTGTCCTCTAAAAACTGGCAGTAGGTTTGGAAGTTGCTTTTGAGTACATCTTCAACCCGAAAAGGTCCAACCAGCTCATCTTTAATAATACCAGCCCATACCAGTACCCCACCTCCACCTTGCTGGCGTCTGACTCGAAGTGGAGCTCTGTGCCTGTTACTGATCCAGCCACGGGCCCATCCATCTGGTCCGTCAAGAGTCACTCTCATTTCATCAGTCTGGAAAACCTTTGAAAAATCTGTCTTCAGATATTTCTTGGCCCAGTTAGGCACTTCAGCTTATGTGTCTTGTTCAGTGGTGGTCGGGTTTCAGCCATCCTTACCTTGGCCATGTCTCTGAGCACTGAACACCTTGTACTTCTAGGTACTCCAGGTAGGTTGCAGTTATGGAATATGACAGAACTGAAAGATGATGGGTTCCTGGTAGCTTCACGCTTGATTCTTCTCAAATCCTTGGTAGTTAATTTGTGTCTTTTTTTCTCTGCATCCCTCTGAGAGACTTTTTGTAATTTTTGACTTTTCAGAGTCAGTTAAATCTCTTTTGTGGACCATTTTGCCTGAGGAAAAGAAGCTGCCTAATAATTATGCACATCTTGATATAGGGTGTTGACCTCCTAAGGCCAGACCCTCCTCATTACACAGATACACATCACCTGCTATGCTTAAATCCATTAAGCATTCAAGTTTCTACAGCTTGGAGTTAGAACATATGCATAAAAATTATGATATGATCAAAATACTGACTTGCACACTGTGTATACTTATAGGCTATACTCCCTCACCTGCAATTCCCATTGATCATCACAGGTACTATATTACTCATAGTGTAATCCAAAAAAGATGATTGTTTCATACAAGCAAATGAAGAATAATCAATCAGTAAATATTTGACTCACTTAACCACAGCAGGATTTTTGGATCTGTTGCCAATGGGTCTCATCCACTCATCCATCATGACGCCTGTATGTCGGTTAACCAAGACCCCCAGGAAGAACAGTATGATGGGTGGGACGATCATCACTCCCAGAGAGTACAGTTTGTTATACTGAGGAAGGCATGGGCAGTTAAAGTCAAAGCTGGTGTAGAGCTTGACACTGACTAAGGCCAGGATGATACAGATCCCATTGGAGATTGACTCAGAGTTGGACTGGAAGTACTGCAGGACTAACTTCAGACGCTCCATATCTTAAATAGAATGTAGGTAATGTTCAGGACAGAGGTAGAAACAGCAAGATGGTCCAACTGCTGTTAGGGAAATAGGTCCAGTAAAATGTAGCTTCTGTGAAAATCTGTTGAGAAAAAAAAATCTGCAGATAAAGTCTGGTATCCAGACAGTTCACCTTACCTCACAATGTAACAATTTAAGCAGCTTCAGTCAACAACCTGCACCCTGGTGGGAAGAGGCTAGTAATGGAGTGAGTCCTGCAGTGATCCAGGGAGAGTATGAGAATGTATGAATGCACCTGTGTGGGGGACCACACCCTGCCTCATTGTTAAAGCAGCACTCGCATCAAAGGCTCACAAAGAGAAAAGGAGCTGTTACAGCTGTATTGTGTCATTGCTGGACTTGAAACTCAACTTTCAAACATACCAGACTGTACAAGAAATCAACAACCACTGTTCAGACAGATTCAATAAGCCAACAAAGGTCTGAGTCAGTTTGGCAAACCTGCTGATTTGTTCCCATCCTGTTTGATGACTATAGGTGTCTGGTCAGACTTTTTAATGTTAATTTTCACATTCAGCTAATTTGATGAGTGTGATGTGTCAGAACTGTGTTTCCTTTTGTTCACCGGTGAATGTTTAAGCTTAATTCTGTACAATGATGCATGTGCAGTTAGACACCGGAGAGCTCTATTCACATTCATTACTCAAAGTGTACATTTCCTCTGAGCTCAGAGAAAACCTATTTTTTGTGCCATCACAAAGAGTTGGAAGCCAATTCTGGAGAATGGACTTAAAGGGATATTTTGTGTTTTTTGAAGTGGGGTCATATAAAAAACATATCTATAGTCGATCTGTTCCCTACCGTAATCACCGATCAGCACTGCTTCAGTTTGAAGAAGTAGAGAGCCGCTCCAGCCCAGACGCTCAGCTTTGTACTGCAGTGAACAGGGTCCAGAGAAAAAGCTAAATAAACCTCCGTATCCCTACACAGTTGCGCTAATGTCTAGGGATACGGAGGTTCAACGGTCTGTTAAGTTTTGTTTCTATCGAAAGTAAACCTCTCGTCCAGCAGCTGGGCCTCGCACTGTATTCCGCCGCTCGCAGATCACCTGTTGCCCAGTTGGGCTAATGCGTAGGGATATGCGAGGTTCTACGGTTGAGAAAATGTAGTGCCAAAAGAAAGGACGGTCTGACGGCGATGTAAAGCAGTGTGAATTTTCCTTATACAATGTATACTTGAACTGTTATAGATTTTTAAGGTGAGCCTTGTTTTAGGTGGTTTATTTCTCTTTTTCTCTGGACTCTGTTCACAGCAGTACAAAGCTGAGCGTCTGGGCTGGAGCAGCTCTCTACTTCTCCAAACTGAGGCTGCACTGATCGGTGATTACAGTAGGGGACAGATCGACTATAGATATGTACTTTATATGACCCCACTTCAAAAAACATGAACTATCCCTTTAACACTGAAGTAGGAGGCCTCTTGTGCCCTACAGTTAAACTTTTGAAATGAAAAATGTTTTCTGGAGTAAGGAATATGCTCTTTACTCAAGTGTAAAAATAAATAAATAAACAAAATAATAAAACTGGTAAAATTAAAAGTACTGTTTCAACTTCTTTACTCCAGTATAAAGTAATAAAGTACAGGCTCTGAAATGTATTCAGAGTATCACAGTAAAAAGTCTCCCTCTGGAGGACATTTTTTGTCAAAGCTAACTTAAGCTCATGTCACATTAATGTAATTCAAAGACTATTAAAAAGTTAAAGGTAGAGTCAGTAGGATTTGTCCCAGCTGTTGCAGAGTGCACCACAAAGACAGCTGAGACACTAACACACCTTTTCTCCCCATTCCAGTCTCCCTCTCTGTCTGTTTACGTCTTCTTCTGTTTTCGTCTTGTGATGTTGGGAAGGCAGCGTTCAATACCAAATAAAAATAATCCATAAATCAAATGCATTCAAACTAAAGTAACGGCCTATTTTGAAACAGTAAGAAGGGGAAACTTGAGACCTGTGTGTGCAGATGTAGGGAGGGAAAGACAAAATTTGGCCAAAAAATAAATACTCAAGGAAAGTATAGATACCTGAAACATCTACTGAAGTACTGTAACAAAGTGATATCTTGTGGATATTGTGAATATAAGTGTCATTGGTCTAACTGTGCTTTTAGTCTGAGGCAGTGTTTCTCTTTCGTATATAAATACAGAATACTGTATATTAATTTGCCCAATGATCATTTTTCAAGACAGACTGCACAGGGTTGCACAAATGGTTTTGTTAAGTGGACTTGCATTGAAACAGCGCTCCTCTGGTCTACTGATTGCACTTGCCACATGCATCCATTCACATACAAATTCATACACTGATATTGCCCTGTGTATCAATGTGTATGTGAGTAGTAATAGACCTGGCCCTTTGCGCGTGCGTGTGAAAAAGGTGTGAAAATATGAGTGTTCGTGCGCGTGCACCGTTTATGACATGATTTATGACTATCTGATATAGTTTATGGCCCTTTGTTTGTGCGTGTGTTCCGGGGCTCCTATCACCACCCCCTCTCATGTGAACAGGATGTCATGCGGGTGTGATTGGGGGGTATTGTGACTAATTAGTGTTTCTTAGGTGTTTGACACCTTGATGTCAGACAGGAAAACCTTTCACGTTTGAATGTGTGTATTCTCAGGCTCCTCTCAAGCCCGATCTAATTGTGAGCCGTTTGTCTTACGTGTGTCTAATTTGTGTTTCTTAGGTGTTTGCCACCTCGATGTCAGACAGGAAAACTTTTGTTTGATTGTGTGTATTCCCAGGCTCCTCTCAAGCCTGAGCCTGAGCCTGTGTGTGTGTGTGTGTGTGTGTGTGATGTGACTAATCTGTGTTCCTGAGGTGGTTGTCACCTTCATTTCAGAAAGGGGGAAAAACTTCAGACAGTGTTTGTGGGGGCTCGATGACCGTCAAGTAGGGGATCAGAGCAAATGGTTGAGCACTCAGGCGGATCAGACTGTTCTGTGATCACACAATGTTATGTGGCTCAGTCTCAGTGTATTTTAAACATATACATCTGACCCGGGCAAAAGGACCCCATTTACAAGACTGTGAAAAATATATTATATAATTATATTTGCTTCTGTAGACACTCTGTCTGTAATATGTGTGAGTGTGAGTGTGTGTGTGTGTGTGTGAGTGTGTGTGTGTGTGTGTGTGGGTGGGGGCTTTTTCAGGGGGTGATTCTTGGCTGCTTGTCACCTTGATGTCAGAAAGGGGGAAAAACTTCAGACAATGTTTGTGGGGGTCGATGACAGTCAAGTAGTGGATAAGACCAAATGGCTGATCGTTCATACGCATCAGACTGTTCTGTGGTCATGCATTGTTATGTGGCGGGTGTCGGTGAGTCTCAGTGTATTTTAAACATATACATCAGACCCGGGCAAAAGGACCCCATTTACTGTGAAAAATATATTATATAATTATATTTGCTTCTGTAGACACTCTGTCTGTGATATGTGTGTGTGTGTGTGTTTGTGTGTGTGTGTGTGTGATGTGTTGTATGTGATGTGGCTAATCTGTGTTTCTGAGGTGATTGTCACCTTGATGTCAGAAAGGGGGAAAAACTTCAGACAATGTTTGTGGGGGTCGATGACAGTCAAGTAGTGGATAAGACCAAATGGCTGATCGTTCATACGGATCAGACTGTTCTGTGATCACACAATGTTATGTGGCTCAGTCTCAGTGTATTTTAAACATATACATCTGACCCGGGCAAAAGGACCCCATTTACAAGACTGTGAAAAAAAAAAAGAAACTTTCCAGAGCTACATGACCCCTAAGTATGCTTGATTACATTTGCTTCTGTAGACACTCTGTGATGTGTGAGGTGTTTGTCACCCTTGTGTCAGGCAGGAAAACAGACAATGGCTGCGAGGTTCAAAGACAGATAGTTGTTAGAAAGCTCCAAAAGCTAGATCGTTCACACAGGCCACGCAGACCGCTGACTGGAGTCTTGTCAGGAGCCGATGAGTCTCAATGAGCTGCGTATGTGTATTAGGCCACCCCGAGAGTATCCTATTTGCATGGTGGGGAGTGAAGAAAAAACCCCAACACTTTTACCAGGTTGTGTGTCCCTCTAAGTATGCTTGATTTCATATCTTTTGTAGACATATTTTGTTGTGTGTGGTGTGGGTGATCTGGGTGTTATATACAGGTTTTGGGTTACATGACTCTGTGTATTAATATTATCGTTTGATATTTTGCTGGTCGTCTGTAACGGTCGACATAGGAAGCACATCCCTGCTGATTTAAGTTAAAGTAAGAAGTCGTGTTAGGTATGTATAATCATCATTCCCATTTTCAGTCTTGTCTCGGTTCCTTAACAGTGTGGATATCTATCATTAAAGATCTTCATTAAATTAACCAGGCATAGATGAATCAGGGCCTGATTTATCGGGACATGTAGCCAGATAGTCCAGCATTTGGGACTAATTCAAGAGTTCTGTGTTTGTATGTGTGATAAGTAGTTTTAATAATTGTTTTTTAAACAGTAAATGTTATATTCACAAGGTAGTTAGCAAATGATTGTGTCATGATGTTTTTACCCAGTGTCTCACAGGCTTAATATGGTCACCATTTCTGCCATGCTAGATGCAGCCCTACGTGAGCATTTAAGGCTTATTAAACGTGTATTAATAGATCCTTGCAGTGTTTGGTATCTATGTAAAGCCCCTTTTACATATATACGGATGTTTTAATTGATTAATTCTGTTTTCATACGTATTACCAGGGCAGAATTGTTAAGTTAAAGAATGTAGTTTAAGTTTTATATAAAATTAACTTGTCTAATTCGAGTTATTTCTATTCTATTTATTCTTATTTGAGTCTGTATATGGACTGTAGAGAATAGCTATCTTTTTCTCCTGCTCTACTGGTGTCTCGCTGCACTACGTTAAGGCTTAAAGTTTTTTGTTTTGTTTTGTTTCACTCGCTGTTTCTACCTGTTTCTATATTTCAATTCATCTGGAAAAGAACATTTTCAACCAAAGCACCAATGGAATCTCCAAATGGTGAGTTCTTAATATATCATTATTCTATTCCTAATAAGACTGTTGTGATCGGCATCTGTTTGATGGTTACTCAAAAGGTGTCTTTTTTTTTTTTTTATTCATTATGTTTTACTAGCCTGAATCAGTAGACACAGTGTGTTATGTTATCATCATTATTATGATATAATCATTGTTATAATTTATTTATTTTTGTTTTAATCTTCTTTTTTTTTTTTCTCTTCTTCAACTTGCTACCACAGGTTAGTGAACAGGGCATTGCAACCACTAGATGTATCTTAGAAGCCACAACCTCAAGCCCTCAAGAGAAGAGACCGAAACAGAGGTGGATCTTGTGCCCCTGCATCGAGCAGTGGCTGATGCACTGCAGGTAAAGGCGCCAATGAGGTGTGAGCGACTGTTGTATTGTGATATGGATAGTGTTGTTTTTACAGAGCAGCCAGGGGAGTGGCGCAATCAGGATACAGACAAACACATGGTAGCTGTTTCTGAAATCATCAAAAAGCACTTCCACCTCAAGAATGACGCAGTCACGAAAAAAGGTTCAGGTCGTTTACAACAAGCGTAGGGTGTTGAGTGATTATACCACCCTGCCTTATGGCTATTAAACCAGATCAAGAATTTGATGCAAGGCTGCAACATCCATTTAGTCTGGTGGTGAGTGGGCCTTCAAATTGTGGGAAAACTTTTTTTGTCAAAAACATTGTTGAGAAAGCATCGACAATCATATCGCACAATATTGACAACATTGTGTACATATACTCATGTTGGCAACCTTTATATAATCAGCTGCTACAGATAAGAGACATTAATTTTGTGAATGGTCTACCTGAATCTCTGTGTGATGATGTGTTGTTGCCCCCTGAGAAAAACAACCTGCTTATAATAGACGATTTAATGAATGATGCTAGTAATAATTTAGAAGTCCAAAATGTTTTTACCAAATATGTTCATCATAGGAATCTGAGTTGTATATATCTAGTCCAAAACTTGTTTATTCAAGGTAAAGCTAGCCGGACTATTAGTTTGAACACCAATTACCTTGTCTTGTTTAAAAATCCTAGAGATAAATACCAGATCACATTAATAGGCAGACAAATGTTTCCTGGTAACTCCAAATTCTTTTTAGAGGCTTTTAATGACGCCACCAGCACCACTTATGGATATCTTCTTATTGATTATAAAGCCAAGACACCTGATTATTTAAGACTCAGAACAGCTTTACTGTCTGACTGTCCGGTTGTATATATCCCTAAAAAACAGAAGGGGTAACCATGTCATTACGTATGCAGAGGAATCTGGGTCTGTTGGAGCTGTTATTTAAATCAACACCGAGTGTACGAAGGATCATAGTGGGGAAAGCCAGTCCAGACTTTATCAATGCTCTGTGTGAAATAGCTCTCAATGTGCTAAGTGGCAACATCCCTTTGACTGATAAACAATACAAACAGCTAAAAAGAAGAAAAGCCATTATTAGATTAGTGGCTGACAAAAAAGTCAAACTTTTAAAAAAGAAAAAGAGTATCAACCAGTCTGGAGGTTTTTTATTGCCTCTACTAGGAGCAGCTATACCATTTATAACAGCTCTTTTTAACAGAGGTTGATATGGAGCATACACAGAAAATGTTCCTGGTACCCCAGCATCAGCTGGATGCCTTAAAACAGCCGCAACAGTACGAGCAGAACAACAGGACCATAAGACAAACGGCGCAAAATGAATTGGATAAAGCAATGATTGATGTCCTAAACCTGGCAGACACTGATGTTTATGAAAAGGCCAAAAAATATGCGGTTATTCTACAGAGATACCTGGTGTTGACGAAGCAGAATGAGCTTGAAAAAAACGTTTTGACTCTATCATTACCAAACACTTCAGACCTTGTGCCACGTATTGGTGAGGATGATAAAAAAGATTTAATCGCAGAAGAGGTGTTAAAACATATGCCTAAAAGAAGTAGGAAAAACGCTGAACATATTTTGGAAGCTGTAGCCCGGGCAAAAAACGTAATTTCATGGACAGATCAGGGTGAGATTGTCGTCAACAGCCGTCCTGTCCGAGGTTCGCATTTATATGATCTGATTAAAAGTGTTACTGCTACGCATAATGTTTCAGACGTTTCAAGACCTATAGGCTGGAGCGCCTTTTTAAAAACTATGGCCCGTCTAAATATTCCTTTATCTGCCATCCCTAACACTATGGTGCGTAGGGCTATTACTGAGTATAAAGCAGTCGATGACACGTTTGATGATGAGAGCCTTATGAGCCACAGCTCTACTCAAAAGAGAAAAAGACTTGGAAGCCAACACAGAGCCAGCACACCTCTTAGGACCCCTGGGTTTGAGTCAGACAGTTGGAATAACTCCTGGTTAAATTTCTGATTTCTATTTTACTACATTTTTTGTCATATTACATATTCTGTGATTTGTATTGTGAATTCTATTTCATTTTCCTATATATTTATTTATTTATTTTTTATCGGTTATTTTATGGACAATGTAAATTGTATTATGAAATCCTTATTTACCTCACAAATGTTTCAATGATTAAACACTTGTAATTTCTAGATCTTTTCTTCTGTTTCTTTCTTTCTTTTTTTTTTTATTTTCCTTATTTTTTATATCATCAACTGTTTCATGTCATGAAGGACTTGTTTCTTCTTCTTTTTTATTTTATTTATTTATTTATTTATTTCAGTTTTAACTTTATAAAATGGTGATTTTGCAGTATGAATAAAGAATGACAACCATTTAAAATGAAATTGAGTTCTATATTTATTTGATGTGACACGTTTTACACACCATTTATCCTTGAAATACACATTTGTTTTCCATACTGCACACATGTAAAATTATAACCATGACACGTGTCGGGACGTATCTTGTTGACAAATCGACACACCATTGCATCATTACATACAAGATTGGGTCCATACATGTTTAACAATTGTGAATACGGCACCCCTTTTTGCACATGACACAGAAAAAAGACACAATGTGGACCACGTGTTACAGCCAGGTTATTCTGAACCTGTTTTCTAGAATGAGACACAATTGTGCAGTTTTTCAGCAGAAAGTTGTTTATCTCCTTGGGAAATTTGTCAGGTGGATTACCAAAACTGTCAAAGAAATACCCCTGTCTGTGTTTTGTGATATAAATTGCCAGCCAGTGTTCACCAGGCATGTTAGAGGGATGGGTGTTTACAATCAACATAGCTGGGAATTTGTAAATATCATGCTTAGGAAGTTGATCACAGGCTAAAACCCCCAAGAAATCTGTGCCTTTAATAATTCTTTTCCTAACAAGACTAGTTAATTCAATCGTATTCATCATAATCTTAATAGTAATCCATCAGTACTTGTCTCCTGTTTGATATCTCGATAACTGAATCGAAGACCGAATAACAAATCAAATTAACTGTACGAGGCAGCAGAACTCTGAATCGGGCCTCCAGTCTCACATTGCCTGTTTTAATTAGTGATACATTCCCAGCACTCCCCTCATCGGGCTCCAGGTTGAAACAAAATAATGTATAACCAGCACCGAAATCCTGACGCGATATGGCCAGTGATCTGTCTTTTAGATGTCGTCCTGTGGCTTGTATCAGCTGATAATACTCTCTTGTGTACTGCCCTCTTTGAAAAAGCGGCTGAAAGGGTTTTGCTGGAAAAGGCTGTCCGTCAGCGTACAGACTTATAAACTCTGTATCATAGTTCTCAAAATTAAAGGGGTTACGAGTGTAACTTCCTGTATATCCTTCATTGTCGACAAATGCAATGATGACGAATTTAGGGATCTGGCCTATATACAGATTTTCCTGGTTGCACACTCTAGTTCCAGCAGGTATGGAGAACGTTTTTAATGCAACTCTGTCTATAGCGTATTTAGCATTAGTATGCTGTAGCGCTCTGCTATGGGCCAATCGTACAGTGGGGGCAACAGACACCTTTTTTACAAATACGCTGGCAGACATAATCTTAACATGAAATTGTGCGTTTGCCGCAGTCATAAGAGAGAATTCATCTTTTGACCGTATAAATTTGAGAGAAATATCAACACCATTCAGCAATAGTTTTTCTTGAAAAAACAAATCAGCATGTATCGGTGCTATTAACTCTACAATCCGGCTATCTCCTGTATATGCGCCTCTAGCCACCAGGCCTGCGTTGTCCCCAACTATAGATGCATCATTCATATGACCGCTGGTGTCTTTACAAAACAAGCCTGCACTAAACTGTGTGTCCAGAGTGTCCTTCCCATAGTTAATTAAACATTCAATTATACCTCTGTAGGGATATGTGTTGGAAGACTGTGTTATAAGCCTGTCTCCCAACATTATATCAACCTGGGAGAATAAGGTACATCCTGGATAGTTTATAAATCCAACATCTGCTGCATTTGCTAGATTTGTCCCGTCGGCATTTGTAATCCTCACACGTGTATAAAGATATGATTCATTCAGGTCTAGATAGTCCTCCCCACTGGCCGATATGTAAAACTCCAGAGGACCTGTGTCCGTTATTGCCGAAACAGGTGGGATTTCAACATAGGTCGATTTTTCTATAGATGTCTGGGTAAAGGGAACAGTGAATAGATCCAACTCAGTCTTCACACATTCTTCAGATTGATTATGAATGAGCGCCATGGTATTCTTCTTAGAATTCTAGCCTAGAATATATCTCTCGCCGTTGTCCTGGAACGTCTGTTCGGTACTTTATAACTTGTAGTGACTGACTTCTTTTTAACTGCTTTGTGTTTTTTAACACGTGTTTTACGTTTTTTAACCACACTACGGCTACGCCCATGTCTGGAAGGAGGTCTTTTCAAAGGTCTCGCGCTGTACACCATCAGCCCACTCCCGTCCTGCTGTTTTAAAAGTGTATTTCTGGTGATATTTGATACAACATCTCCTGCGATGTTTGTAGCAGCAGTCTTTAAATGGGGTTTAGCCAGACTGAATCCACTTTTTAGCAGAGGCAAAGCCATCCTAAATAGACTACGAAATATCCCTCCTAATCCATTGCCGTATTGAGTACTAGCCCCTATAAAGCCTGGTAACTCTCCTCCTGCCTGTTTCATATAATATGTCATATATCTTGCGTCATCACGAGTGTATGGGCTGTGTGTCATTTTTCCAGATAGTAATCAGAATAACTGCTTTATCGGCCTGAAGTGTAATTTGATGATTACTTTACCAAACGCAAAGGGAATATGCTGGTTTTGGTCGTTTTTTAATGAAATTTCTATATCATCCACCACCGATTTGGAGAGCGATGTGTAGTGTGGCTTGTCATAAGTCAGAGTGGGCATTCGCCTAGGCTCGTCCGACACATTTATACATCGGAGAAGTGGCACATAACTATCTCCCACTAGTTGATAATTCACAATGTCGCTATAAATAAATATGTTATACATTCCTGCATGTATATCAGCAGGGTGGGGGGCAGTGTAATGTTTCTTGAGATTTAAGGTAACAGGTATTTCAACCACCTCCCCAGGATTGAAACCCAGCATCACTGCTAGACGACCTTTAAATGTCAAACTCATGCCTTCAGCGCCTGAAAAAATAACTCTATTTGTGATGTTGTTGTACACCAGACTCATGCGCGAGATTGCCGGGGACACTATACATTTTGCGTTAAACTCCTTAAGTATTCTAGGTATAGTATCATAAAAACCAACTGCCAGAGATATGGTATAAGTTTTCTTTGTTTTATAATCATAGATGTCCACATCGGCATCCTCTTCCGGGAAACTCTGCCATACACGCGGGTATTGGACTTCTATGACTCCAACTTCATACGGCTCGTTTAAAACTATTGGTCTAGCTAATTTAGTCCGGTAATGCCATATCTTATTATTTGGATATATATGTGATGAAGCATTACTGGGGAGGGTAATATAAAAGCCATTCTTCTCCATAGCTCTGATACACCCGGTCGCCCGTTCAAAAGTGTGATTGACACCGTTTGAACACACTTTTTTATCACACATTAACTATGTCTTTTTCAGGAATCCAGGAGTTCAATTTCTCAGGCCATCCCAGCCATTTCACAAGCACCATGTTTTTTCGGCCAAAGTTTTTTCTCAATAACGTTTTTTCTATTTTGAAAGTCTTGTGTTTATCGATAATTACTAGCTGTAGCTCTGGCTCGTAGAATGTACCTTTCACGGCCTCGCCCGCACAGTCTAATGCTAGACGTTCGGCTATTGTGAAATATTCATCTGTAAATGTTTGTTCGTAACCTTTTCTGAACAGTCCGCGAAGTTTTGAAATTCTCACTTTATCTCCCAAGCTGTATTTAAATGTCACCGATCTCTGTGGTTTTAACTTATATAAATTGTAAAAGACTGTCTTCTCATTGTGTTTGTTAACAGCCTCAGGGGCCATCTTTATCGATCTATGGTGAGATTTGTTGTAGGCAGCAGTCAGGTCCTGAATCACGTCCACATATCGACGTGAATTAACAGACGATAGATACCTCCACATTCGTGTCTTGAAGGTTCTGTTAAAACGCTCCACCACGCTAGCCTTTGTTTCGTTTGATGTTGAAAAATGTTGTATTTCGTACTGAGCCAATAGCTGTTTGAAGAGTTTATTATAAAACTCTGTGCCAGCATCCGTTTGTAGTTTTGCAGGTATACGTCCTTCACTCAGAATGTCATTGAAAGCTTTTGTAACACAAACACCTGATTTGTTCTTAAGACATCTGACCCATGCGTATTTAGAGAATACATCAATACACATTAGCAGAAATTTTACGCCCTCATTTTCAGCAGAATATTCACTCATATCCACTAGATCGATTTGGAACTGTTTGTCGACACCGCTAACCAAAACCCTATTCCGAGGAAAATGTCTAGCCGCTTTGGCATGAAGTGTATAGACATCTTGCCCCAATAAAAAGTGTTTCACATCAGATACTGTGGGGGTGACCCCCGTAGAATCCCTCACAGCATTGCGGAGCTTATAAATACTTGCAAGACCCCCTGGATTAGCAGGGTCATGATAAATCTTGTGCATTGTGCTATCCATGTTAGAGATGAGACAAGAATGACACATGTGTTTCTTACAAAGACTTTTTATTTCAATTCAACAGACACACCAACGCATCCATTGAAGAAATCGCTTATGATTAAAAAGAAACAACAAATTAATATCATACATGTCATTTTTAAGACCAAAGAGTTGTTGTTGTTGTTGTATCCCACCTCAATGATCTTCCCCCTTCCAATAGTCACTAATAACCCTCAGTTGTACTGTTTTTATGTAGTCGTTGCCAATCTCTGTGTCATACATTTTTGTGATATGATCTGTGATCCTCACTACAGATTTCAACTCATATAGTATGGCCTCAGCAGCTCCATGGATCCTTGCCTCGTCGACATAGATTTTCTTAATTGTTAGGAATCTTTGAATGGCCGGAATAAAACGATCAGTCCACAGTCTCTCCGTAAGCTGCTCAAACTTGGTCTCGTAGAAATAGTCCGGGATAGCCCACATACAGTCGTGTTGCTTCTGACTTGGGTGATTGATCTGACAACCGTAACAGATCTCCTCCCAATACTTGTTGACAACATCGTTCAGGAGGTGGAGGATGATGGTTTTCACACCCTCTACGAAGTCAAAAGACACCATTTTGCCCCTCTGGCTGTCCGGCAAATCTTGTGAGCCGTAGAGACCCGGAGATGATGGTGGAGTCTGATCCATCAGCGTAGGGGTATCAGGAGAAGAAGGTGGGTGTTCCAGAGGCGGTGGAGATGGTGAAACCGTCCAGGGACACATCGTGTAAGTATATGTAGGAGTTGATGGCTCAGAAGGTATTTGCTGAGGGGGTGGTGAAGTCGTCCAAAAAGGTGGCCAATCCAGTGTTGGGTTATAAGGAGATGTCGTGAGTGGTGGTAAAAGGGGTGAAGATGGAGGGGTGTACTCTGAAAAATAAAATAATTACATGAATAAATAAACAACATTGCGTTTAGGTGTAGATCAGAAATTAACAATCAAATGTAGCTGCAAATAGGGTGACAAGAAGAAGTTATTCATAATATGCCTACCATTTGTTATTAGCAGTCGATGTGTCCGCTGTTTGGCATGACTGTAGAGAGGGTCCCTTGTTGCTCTGAAGAAAACCGGGGTGAAATGACCACGAGTGACCAAGACTTATATACAGACCCAAATAACCACCCCTCCTAAGTAGGACCCCCCCCCCCCCCCCCGGTGTTAACAAAAGGGCTGGGTCAACAGACAAGAAGAATAATGATATATTAAGAACTCACCATTTGGAGATTCCATTGGTGCTTTGGTTGAAAATGTTCTTTTCCAGATGAATTGAAATATAGAAACAGGTAGAAACAGCGAGTGAAACAAAACAAAACAAAAAACTTTAAGCCTTAACGTAGTGCAGCGAGACACCAGTAGAGCAGGAGAAAAAGATAGCTATTCTCTACAGTCCATATACAGACTCAAATAAGAATAAATAGAATAGAAATAACTCGAATTAGACAAGTTAATTTTATATAAAACTTAAACTACATTCTTTAACTTAACAATTCTGCCCTGGTAATACGTATGAAAACAGAATTAATCAATTAAAACATCCGTATATATGTAAAAGGGGCTTTACATAGATACCAAACACTGCAAGGATCTATTAATACACGTTTAATAAGCCTTAAATGCTCACGTAGGGCTGCATCTAGCATGGCAGAAATGGTGACCATATTAAGCCTGTGAGACACTGGGTAAAAACATCATGACACAATCATTTGCTAACTACCTTGTGAATATAACATTTACTGTTTAAAAAACAATTATTAAAACTACTTATCACACATACAAACACAGAACTCTTGAATTAGTCCCAAATGCTGGACTATCTGGCTACATGTCCCGATAAATCAGGCCCTGATTCATCTATGCCTGGTTAATTTAATGAAGATCTTTAATGATAGATATCCACACTGTTAAGGAACCGAGACAAGACTGAAAATGGGAATGATGATTATACATACCTAACACGACTTCTTACTTTAACTTAAATCAGCAGGGATGTGCTTCCTATGTCAACTGTTACAGACGACCAGCAAAATATCAAACGATAATATTGATACCCAGAGTCATGTAACCCAAAACCTCTGTATATAACACCCAGATCACCCACACCACACACAACAAAATATGTCTACAAAAGATATGAAATCAAGCATACTTAGAGGGACACACAACCTGGTAAAAGTGTTGGGGTTTTTTCTTCACTCCCCACCATGCAAATAGGATACTCTCGGGGTGGCCTAATACACATACGCAGCTCATTGAGACTCATCGGCTCCTGACAAGACTCCAGTCAGCGGTCTGCGTGGCCTGTGTGAACGATCTAGCTTTTGGAGCTTTCTAACAACTATCTGTCTTTGAACCTCGCAGCCATTGTCTGTTTTCCTGCCTGACACAAGGGTGACAAACACCTCACACATCACAGAGTGTCTACAGAAGCAAATGTAATCAAGCATACTTAGGGGTCATGTAGCTCTGGAAAGTTTCTTTTTTTTTTTCACAGTCTTGTAAATGGGGTCCTTTTGCCCGGGTCAGATGTATATGTTTAAAATACACTGAGACTGAGCCACATAACATTGTGTGATCACAGAACAGTCTGATCCGTATGAACGATCAGCCATTTGGTCTTATCCACTACTTGACTGTCATCGACCCCCACAAACATTGTCTGAAGTTTTTCCCCCTTTCTGACATCAAGGTGACAATCACCTCAGAAACACAGATTAGCCACATCACATACAACACATCACACACACACACACACAAACACACACACACACACATATCACAGACAGAGTGTCTACAGAAGCAAATATAATTATATAATATATTTTTCACAGTAAATGGGGTCCTTTTGCCCGGGTCTGATGTATATGTTTAAAATACACTGAGACTCACCGACACCCGCCACATAACAATGCATGACCACAGAACAGTCTGATGCGTATGAACGATCAGCCATTTGGTCTTATCCACTACTTGACTGTCATCGACCCCCACAAACATTGTCTGAAGTTTTTCCCCCTTTCTGACATCAAGGTGACAAGCAGCCAAGAATCACCCCCTGAAAAAGCCCCCACCCACACACACACACACACACACTCACACACACACACACACACTCACACTCACACATATTACAGACAGAGTGTCTACAGAAGCAAATATAATTATATAATATATTTTTCACAGTCTTGTAAATGGGGTCCTTTTGCCCGGGTCAGATGTATATGTTTAAAATACACTGAGACTGAGCCACATAACATTGTGTGATCACAGAACAGTCTGATCCGCCTGAGTGCTCAACCATTTGCTCTGATCCCCTACTTGACGGTCATCGAGCCCCCACAAACACTGTCTGAAGTTTTTCCCCCTTTCTGAAATGAAGGTGACAACCACCTCAGGAACACAGATTAGTCACATCACACACACACACACACACACACACACACAGGCTCAGGCTCAGGCTTGAGAGGAGCCTGGGAATACACACAATCAAACAAAGGTTTTCCTGTCTGACATCGAGGTGGCAAACACCTAAGAAACACAAATTAGACACACATAAGACAAACGACTCACAATTAGATCGGGCTTGAGAGGAGCCTGAGAATACACACATTCAAACGTGAAAGGTTTTCCTGTCTGACATCAAGGTGTCAAACACCTAAGAAACACTAATTAGTCACAATACCCCCCAATCACACCCGCATGACATCCTGTTCACATGAGAGGGGGTGGTGATAGGAGCCCCGGAACACACGCACAAACAAAGGGCCATAAACTATATCAGATAGTCATAAATCAGGTCATAAATCATGTCATAAACCGTGCACGCGCACGAACGCTCATATTTTCACACCTTTTTCACACGCACGCGCAAAGGGCCAGGTCTATTACTACTTATGTGCACAGCCTTCAGCCCAATCTGGGATTCAGTATCTTGCCCAAGGACACTTTGAGATCAATGGGTCAATCCACAGATCTGTCATGAACACAGTTCCCAGGTCCCCCCTTCTTCCTCTCTGCTGCACTGCAGCCCTGCCATCAAAGCCCCACAGAGGGGCCTGCTGAGCACGAGCAGGCTTGTAACCACGGTAAGAGGAAGCCAGATAATCAAGATGGTGCATTCAAAAAACACCAACAAAATAAGCCCATTCTGATCAATACAACTAAATGACCATGATGAGTGCCTCATGCCGATGTTACGTGTGGCCAGGTCAGTGCCCTGTGTGTGTGTGTGTGTGTCCTCTGTCTCCGCCCTGTTCCGCCTTCCTGAGCTCAGGTGTGGGCAATCACCTGAGCAGGTAAAAGGAGGCAGTATCAGGGTGGCTCTCTCTCTCTCTCTCTCTCTCTCTCTCTCTCTCTCTCTCTCTCTCTCTCTCTCTCTCTCTCTCTCTCTCTCTCTCTCTCTCTCTCTCTCTCTCTCTCTCTCTCTCTCTCTCTCTCTCTCTCTCTCTCTCTCTCTCTCTCTGGCCTCACAGTCTTTTGCTGTTTTCTACTTTGTTGTTGATTTGAGTTTGGGTTCAGTTCCCTGGCCTGTTAGAGTGCCAGGGCTTTGTTGTTGTAATTTGGGTTTGAGTTCCTGGTAGTCCAGTTTTCGTATCTTTTTGTTTTTTTTCTCTTAGTAGGTTAGTAGATTTGATTAGGCAGCTTTAGTTGGGAGGATTCCCCAGATGTGATGGTCATGGCTGGTCTGGGGTCTCTTCTCTCTTTTTTTTCAGTTTGGCCAGGGACTCTTGCCCTTTTTCTTTTGTTAAATAAAAACCTTTAAACTTGACTATGTTGAGTCGGCGTCCTTTATATGTTACTGGCCTCTTTTGTTCGAGTCTTTAGTTTGGGGCCGTAACACCGATCACTGTAGATATACCGAGTAAAAAACAATATTCCTCACACCACAGTGGACAGAGTTACAAGGTAATTATTACCTGGTGCAGCGCCATGCTGCCTTTCTGAAGCATGAGAAACATTATTTCTCTAAACCAGTTCAACCACTTGAGAGCGTCCTGATTTGACTTGACTTGGAAAACACTTTTGCTAACCAGTAGCCACAAAGACAAAGCTAAACACCGGAGTCAGCATACAAGCTAACAAGCTAGATTTAGCAGCAAGCTCTCTAGCTCGGCTGCAGCTGAGGACAGCTGACAAAGGACTTACCAATCTGCCACTAGGTGGCGCTCTGGTGACATTCTAATTAAATATTTGGCACTGTGCCCACACCATAACACTTATGGCAATGAAATTCACAGGGGTGGTATAGACTGGCCCCTGTAATTCACACAAAAAATGACCAGCAGGTGGCCATGTTTTTGGCATGAATCCCATATAATATGTCACACCTTTTTAAACCTCATATCTACATGTTCCCTAAATAAATCTGAATTGTGATGTAGGCCACACCAACTTCACAGTAACTTTCCATTCACTAAACAATGACAAAAATTGTTAATTGTGTTTTATTGCCGGCTGAGGATTTGTGCAAAATTTGGTGCAAATTGGCCAATAGGTGGCGCTCTGGTGGTAATAAGTGTGAATGGAAGTAAATGGGAAAATCTACAAATCCTCTTCAAAACTCATTGACTTTCAACCTCTTGTTGTGCCTCATACTTTGAGCTAGAGACACCATTCCAACTTTTAAAGAGACAGAAGAACTTGAACTATTGGGCATGTATTCATGTATTATTTTTAAAATCTTCTACGGTTTTGAAACCATCACACTTTTAGGGATAGTTCATGTTTTTTGAAGTGGGGTCATATAAAGTACATATCTATAGTCGATCTGTTCCCTACTGTAATCACCGATCAGTGCAGCCTCAGTGTGGAGAAGTAGAGAGCCGCTCCAGCCCAGATGCTCAGCTTTGTACTGCAGTGAACATAGTCCAGAATGTCTGTACGTTGTATAGAGAAAATTCACACCGCTTTACATCGCCGTCAGACCGCCCTTTCTTTTGGCACTACATTTGCTCAACTGTAGAACCTCTGTATCCCTACGCACCTTGTACAGTATGGTAGGTAGTATATTTAGTATATAGCAGCAGTCCTCAATAGGTGGCCCCCGATCTGTTATTCCTACACTATGTGTTGTGGTTGGGTCAGCATGTGTACAACGGGGCTTGTCTCCATGCCAACGACACACAGACAGCTGGGTCACTCACTGCTGCAAGAGCAACTTTTAACTTTCACTATCGTCTTGGAGCAGTTTGCGTGTTTACATTTTGCCGGTTGTGTTTACAAATGAAATCTCTCCCAGAAACACCCTTTCACTCACGGTGCCAGCATTTTATCACCCTTGTTAAAACTCAACACCATTTAATCACAGAAAAAAATGATGTGAATTAACCCACAACCATCTTACATATCATCTCATTCATAAACACATTCATGAACCATAACTACACCAACAGAATACCCAAGAGTCATTGCATCAGTCCACGAGGGGCGTTACAATATGCCAGGAGAAGCTGTGATGAAGATTTCCAGTTTGAAATGGCATTATGAGATGAAGCACAGGAATTTTGAAGAGACATTTCCTCAAAATTCAGAGGTAAGAACAACACAAATAAATGCACTGAAATCATCATATCAAGCTGCAAGCAGGATTCTTGTCACATCTATGACACATTGAAATAAATTAATGCATGACTGAAGGGATGGACACAATATTTGAAGGCAAACAAAAAGAGGAAATATTCAACTGTGTATTTTAATTTATGTTAAAATGGAAATGACATTTTATTTTAGTTCGTATTTTGTTCTTCTGAATGAAAAGGACATTTTGTTTCGAATATTACAGTATTATTGCATGTGGCCTGACTGACCTCAATACATGGACGTTTGAGTCATTGACAAAAATCTTTGTGGCCCTTTAAGCTTTGTATTCGAGTACCCCTGGTAAATAGTCTATTTGGGAGGAAGTGTGTATTTACCCTTGTGGCCATATTAACACCAGGATAAAATGGTGTGAAACTGGATATTCTTTTGTTGTATGATGGGTGATTGAAAAGTTCAAGACCGAAGGTAGGTGTCAACTCAAGCAATCCTTGCACATTTTTCTGAAATACTGTAGTCCTGGCCTACATTTACACACTTTGTCCAGCGGATTGCGGAGCCAAGGGTTCTGTTATTAACTTCAAACTGTCTGCACAATGACTCAGATTAACTGCACATTTTATTCTACCTAAGGCTAATCACCCCTTATAATCTCTAAGTTGTTTTTTTTTAAAAACATTTTTTAAAGTATTTTTTTGGCCTTTTCTGATTTTATTGATAGTACAGCTTGAAGAGTGTGACAGGAAACAGGGTAGGAAAGGGGGAGTGACATGCAGCAGAGGGACCCGGGCCGGGAGTCGTACCCAGGTCCACTGCAGAGCCTCGGCACATGGGTTGCGTGCTACAAACCAAGCTAAGCGGCGCCCCGTAATCTGGAAGTTTAACTTCAGGGAAAGGAAGCTCCTGTACAACAAAAAGCTCCTCTGCTCTTAAGTGACTACTAGTTGCATTTTCAAAGTAAGGTTTGGGCTTTTTTATCATTGGGAGTGATCCAGAAAGTTATCACATACCTGTACAGTATGTGTTAAGACAAAAGTATTATGTAAATCTAGCCAGTCAAAATGTGACACCATTCTACTTTTGAGGGTGCAAATATGTCAAATTGGATCAAGTTTGCAATTTAAGGACCAGCATATTAATTGCACTATATAAACTAGCGTGCATGCTCTAAAGACTGGACACTACAAAATCAACCCCATCAGTAGAAAACATTTTACAAAATCTGCTTCTAGTCTTAGAGCTTGGTATAGATGAAAATAATTCTGGAGAGACTTAATCACCTAAGGAATCGCAAAAGGAACCAATGCAATTCAAAGTGAACTGTCAAAGGCCGTAGTAACTAACAAGTTGACAGGAACCTAAAAGGCTCACAGGGAAAGTGGAGAACTAGAAAAAATTGGGGAAAAACTCATATGAGGCCACGGTTTATTTATATAAAAAAGATATGAAAGAAAATGAATGCTGAACCTGCATGAAAGTGCTATGATAACATATTTAAAGATCATCTGTTTCGAATGGACATTTAAAACTGAAGAGGACTAACTCAATTAAA
This sequence comes from Acanthopagrus latus, assembly GCF_904848185.1. Classification (NCBI taxonomy): domain Eukaryota; kingdom Metazoa; phylum Chordata; class Actinopteri; order Spariformes; family Sparidae; genus Acanthopagrus; species Acanthopagrus latus. The sequence continues at coordinate 1,830,213 of NC_051053.1, forward strand.
TCATGTCACTATAGCTTTTTCTTGTTAAACAGATGCACAGACCATGTGCATGTTAACAGTCAGAGGACAATTTAAAATAAAGATAATGTGTTGTGGGTATTGCTAGAAGGTTCTAGTGCCCTGTGATCATGTTGATGGCACTGGCAAGGAGAAAATGAACTCAACCATCTACACAAACAGAACCCTTTTTTCTTCATCTTTTGGCATGAAAATGATCATTGACAGACTTTAGAACCCTGATGGAGGTTGAGTCTTAAACAGGGTACATAGACTGTTTTCAACACAAAACACCTGATAAACAGGACTATCAAGTCAGTAAAGAAAGAAAAAGAAAAAAAATACACTATTCAGTCTACAAACAGCTGTTTCAGAGTACTTTCTGGAAGCTTCAATATCTACTACACGTGACAGTTGTTATAAGCCATCTTCAGTAGGTGCAGCAGAAATCTGGTCTCAAGGTCCTATCTGAAGATTTCAAGTGCTCAGGTCAACATGATCTCTGATGACTCTCTGTCATCGATCACTCTGAAGACGCCCACCTTCTCTTTCTTCGTGCTCCCACTTCCTTTGTCTGAAAACACAGACAACACTTCAGCACACTAAAATTGATCTAAAATTAAAACCATTGCAGCTTCAGCATTCATTCATTTTGCAGCTAAGAACGTGGTCTCCAACAACAATATATTTTACATGACTTCCTGAAAGCTGCTGAGCTGTGTGTCTTCTCACCCATTAAGTCACTGCGATCCAGCAAAACTTCCAGGTCCTTGTCACTGATCACTTTCCCCCTTGATGCTTTCACTTCCCTGAGAGGCACAAAAGTTAGAGCCAAACGTTACCCTCCATTTCTGTCCACAAGTTCAGTCCCAACCAATTTGCACTTTTCGTGTATTTTCTCTAAACATTTAAATGTGTTAGTAGCAGATGATTTCTTACTTCTCAGTGCCTCTGGCTTTGAGCAGCTCCATCAGCTCATCCAGATCAATGCAGCTTTTACCTTGGTTCAGCTCTGCCCTCCCACCTTTGAACTTATCTGTGGCAAAAGAAAAGAAGCAATCTTTAAAGTTTACACTAAGCGCAGATTTCAAACCACCTTGTGCTTGTAATCTCTGGTGCCTGATTAGATCAAACAGGTCTGTATTAATTGTCTGCTGTGGTGTATGAATTTGGGGGTATGCCATAAAATTGCAGCCACTCACTCTTGTGGATGACCATCTGCTCTAGCTTCCTTTTGGCTGTAGCCCTCTCCAGGATCTTCTGGTCGATGGTGTTGGCTGTGAGCAGGCGGTACACCACCACTGGTTTGGTTTGCCCGATTCGATGACAGCGGTCCTGAGCCTGCAGGTCAGCTTGAGGGTTCTGAGAAGGGGGCGGTGAACACCACATTGACTAAATGCAATACATAGAGAGAAGCACTTCGAATGGTAACATGGCTTCAGTTTGTTATCCCACCCAGTCACTGTCGAAGATGATGACAGTGTCAGCAGCTGTCAGGTTGATCCCCAGTCCACCTGCTCTGGTGCTCAGCAGGAACAGGAACACCTCTGGATCTCTGGAAAACTTGGTCATCTATTGGACAAGAAGAAGCTGGTGATGCCGCAGGATGAACATGTCACGGTTCTTACAAATTAGAAAAACTCAGACCTGCCAGCCTTGAAGACATTTTATGAGTACATGGGTCAGATTATTTCAGATAGGCTTTTAAAAGGGTGTTATTACATTAAATGACTATTGTGTCAGTTGCCATCACATTGGCCTAGCCAATAGGCCTATGCTATGCATCATTAACTTGAGCTACAATAGCTTGCCACAGCTGGACTCCCTGTTATGATGTCATGGTCATTTTTAATGTTCATTAATTCGATTGGGACTAGAACTGCAAGCAGTTATGAATGGGGGTCAAGCCCCCCTGTGCGACTCGGACCCCACGGAAGTTGGCCCCAACGGATGACGGGCTCTGGGCAAATGTGAGGACACAGGCCAGCGTCTCAGCCGTGGTATTTGCTGTGATTGGAAGTGCACTGGAAGTGCAAAAGGCTGAATGTGTGCCAATTTGGATTTGTTGTACTAAATCATGCCCACTTTGACCAATCGTTACTTAACTATATGGCTGGCCTCAGGAGTGACCCCACATGTTTCATTACATTTCTATTATTGCAACAAAAAATGAGAGTGACAAGGTAAAATGCATTTATGTTGATTAGTGTGTGGTGACTTAACAAAGGAAAAGTGCAGCAGAAGTGGGCGGGACCTATGTCTGAAAACCTAGCTCTATTCGGAATACATACATACATGAATATGATGTTTATGAATGTGCTCTTTAAAATGTGGAAGTTAAAGGCAAAAACGCATTTACATCCATTATAGTGCCACCTATTGGCCAATTTGCACCAAAGTTGGCACAGAGCCTCTGGATGACTTGAGGAACAACTGACTTAAGTTTGATGTTGAAAGCATTTAGTTTGACTGAAATATGACACAATATGTGTTTTTTAGCTAGCAAAAAAGATTGTTTGGTTATAACTAGCAGATTTTTTGGAGTGCCAAAATTCTTTTGACAACTTTTCATCAGACACATCTGGAGATTCTATGTGCAAAGTTTCAGATAGATGGCGCTTAAATTGTAGGAGTTCGAAAAAGTAGGTTTTGCATATGTGGCGATTTAGCGAACAAAATGTGCAGCAGACGTGGGCGTGTCCTATGTCAGAAAACTCTATTCCAGCTCTATTCAGGGAACATATGGATATAAGTTTTGCAAATGTGTTATTTAAAATGTGGAAGTTACCGGAAAAAACGCGATTGCATCCATTATAGTGCCACCTAGTGGAGCACGTGCAATTTTTGGTATGGAAAACCTGTGTCCTATTCTATATGTACTATATATTTCAAATCTCTCAGCATAATAGTTTGGCTGAAATTAATGTTTGTTGTTTATCTCATAATAAGCCACACCCACATTGACCAGTCATGACCACCTTCAAGATATGGTGTCAGGATTGGCCCTAAACAATACCGACCACATTTCTTAAAAATCGGTGTAGCCGTTCAAGAGATATAAACTTCCCATATTTCAAGGATCTCAAATTTGGTGTTAACCCTCTGGGGTCGATTGACACGCCAATTTAAGATGACGTAGCAATGACACGGAGCCTCTGTGAGTCTTCATGTGTTTGAGCAGCCTTCAAAATATATACTAGTTTTTAAATCGTGTTGACAATCTGACAGAGAATGCAACATGCTTACTGATCTTCCTGAACACATCTGCTAGATGAAAATTGAAAATGAGTTGTACAGATTTTAGAAAAGTTGTTTTCATCGAACTGAAGGCTCCCCTCAAGTGTATAACTCCACCCCCCCACCCCCCTTGCATAGAAACTGAAACGGCAAACTGTGAGATGCTACAAAATCTGTATCAGCATACTTAAGGGTCAAAATCCGTACCGAGTACAAAAATATGCACATGTTGGCAGGTCTGGAAACTGCAGAGAAATCCCCTGAGAGCAGCAAATTTGTTATTTGCCAATACTGGATAGGCACAAGAGCCTCACACACCTTTCTATCTCTCTTAATGAGCCGAGTATACACAGCCACACAGTCACCTGCTCAGTATGCTTTACAATATATTAGATGTAAAACATGTTTGTTAACTTACATTTTCATCTCTGTCTGCATATGACATGCTGCCGTCGAGTCTGCTGTACTGGAAGCCCCGCAGATAGCAGTAATCCATCAAAATATCCAAGATGGACGTCATCTGACTGAAGATCAGAACCTGGACCACAACAAGACCATCAACCACACACAGAAGTCAGAAACATACTAGTATGGAATAGACCAAAGGCAACAAACACACAGCATACTTAATTCCTGTAATGTATATACATTACAATTTATCACAGGCCTTAAATATGCCAGGATTTACAGCACCATACAGTTAGTCAAATTTTAATAACTAAAACATAAACCTACTGTACAATATTTTTTTTACATTAAGTCAATTTTTATTTCATTGTATCTGCATTGTACTTAATAATGGAAATCAGCCTGATTCAGATCAGCAGGCATTGTAAGAGGTTGTCCTTCACAGGATGCAGGATCCTATACTAAATTCAGTGTGTGCATTCTTTCAAAGGATGGCCTTTCTAGGTGGTCATAATCTACAAATGTCTGTGGGCTTCAATTCATTACCACAAAGCAGAGTGGGTTCAATTCACTGAACTAATTTGAGACAAATTACAACGTGAATTTGTCTTTTGAGTATCTTAAATAGGTCATATCCTAAATTTGGGGGAATCCTGGCAGAATATGCTTTCATACTTCAATACATACACCTTACTTTTCTCAGATGGTGCACAGCTGCTTTCAGTAGTCTGCTAAATATTTAGCTACAAGTATGGTGCGTTCATACATTCAGTCAGAAATTGTCAGAGATTCACTGTTCACTCAGGGAATCCTCTGTATGGAAAATTACTTTGGTCATGAGTAAAATGAAAAGGCCACAGAGAAAATTAGAAGTAAAATAAATACAATTATTTTTTATCATTTATGTTTTTTTAAATAGATTTTATTGATTTTTATCAAAACAAAACATAAAACAACATACAAGTGCTCTCTGTATTCTCAAAGATATCAAAACAGGAAGCAATATAAACCACCATCCAAACTAAACTGACTTCAGGAAGCTCATGACTGTCCTTACTGCAGAAAGTTAAAATCTGTTCTACTCAGAGATAATGTTTTGGAAGGCAAGCTTAATATGAAGAGGCCAGAATCCTTTGTAACTTTAAGTGGGGAAATTTTACTCAATTCCTGGGCAACATTGCTCCAAAATCTTGCAATCAAACAATACTCCTAGAAGCACTGAATGTATGCCCCAACAGACAATTTACATTTGATGCAAAGGGGAGAGGTCCAGTTATCCATCTTGTTAAGAATGAATGGTGATATGTGGGATCTATGGAGTATGGAGTAGTTTCTCTCCTTCGGTTGCAAAAAATGGCATAAGGCAATGACACAGGCCTCTGGTGAATGATAAATAAGTTTTACCCAATTTATAAACTCCTCTCCTAACCCAAACCTGCTCAGGACATCCCACATGAACCTCCACTCACCCTACCGAACACCTTTTCTGCATCCAATGATATAGCTAGATGCACGGTGTCGCATCTCCAAGAAATACTGTACCGCATTAAGAAGTCTTCTGACATTAGAGTACGAGTACCTCACCCTGATAACGTCTGTCTGATCGTCATTTATAAGTGAAGGTAAATCATTCTCCAATCTTCTGGCCAGCACTTTAGAAAGAATTTTGCTGTCCACATTTGTATGGCTGAAAGGTCAATAAGAATCGTCAGGATTAAAGAGATATTGGCTAAAGGAGGAAAAACGTATCAGTCAGAGGGCCCACCACAACTCTGCTAATTTTTTTATAATACTCTGGCCCATAGCCATCCGGCACTGGTGCTTTCCCACTGTGAAGTGTGCAAATAGCATCCAGGACCTCTTCCCTGGTAACCGGGCTATTTAGGAGCTCTAGTTGTTCTTCTGTAAGAGAGGGGAAACTGATTTGATCCAGGAAGGATTTTCTTAGTTCATCCGATGTATTGCATTCGGTGCTTGATGATGATGGGTCTGGGGCAGTCGCCATGGGCAGGTCCAAGCCCTCTGTGCGTCCGGTCGGTTTTAAATATGCCCCGTTTAGTACCCAAGTTCAGTATTTTCGGCAGCCAGTGTTCAAAGAAAGCAACAGGTTCACCTTCAGCTCTTTCCTTTAAGCCAACAACCCTGATATTGTCCCATCCTGTTCTCCTGCTTAGTCAGTGAGAGTTTGTAATTTCTTCTCAACTTCTGGGAGCTTGTTTTCTGTGGTAGCTAGCATGTCTTCCAGTGTGGACACTTGGCCCTCAGCTTCGTGCAGTCTTTTACTTTTGCCTTCCACCTGGGTTGTCATAACTTCCATTGCGTTCAAAAATGTGCCACCAGCACCTGAGTCACCATCTTGCGCCTTGGCGTTCGGTCAGCCCCTCGTTGTTCTTTGAGATTTACTTGGACTTTCGGGCGGAAACGAGCCACTCTACTTGCTTGACATCGTTATGAAGCTTAGAGCGGTCAGCAAGATATAAAAATGCCAGTCTGTGGTGGGTAAAATTTAAAATACGGTCGATGGAAGCAGGAACTCAGCCTCTTAGCTCAGTGAAGTCATACCAACCCCATAAATATAATTATTAAGATTGTTATTTTAGAACACAATTAGGAATAATCAGGTCATAAAAAAAAACCTAAGAAGAAAGGGTAAAGTAATTTAAAAACAAACTTAAAATATAACAAAATAATCCAAAGTAAAATTTCAAATACAAAAGTTGAAATAGGAATGCTCAAACTAAAAGTAATTTATAAAAACTGTAAGTAGTGATGGAAGTAAGACAAGGGAATGATGAATGTATCCCCGAATGAGAAATAGCTAAAATCTGATTCAATCAAGGGGAAATAATCTTTACTTCTCAGAAGTACAATATTGCTTAGACTACAGCAGTCTTAATACTGGGTAAAATCATTTAAAAAAATAAATCTATGAATGAAGATTGTGAATGCAAAAACAACTCAACTCATTCACAAGATATTGCGTGCTATCAAAGGACTCTGCTGGGTTTGTTTTTGCACATGAGCATTTTATATCCAACCCTAACCCTATGTCAATTTTTAGATATATTCTAAAGGTAAACATGTGTTTCAGAGACAGTAATAGTTTTACTCAGGTAGAGTTTAACTGTGGTAGGAGTGCATATTTTGAATCAAGATCACCATGTTGACATTTCAACAGCTGCTCATGACTCCATCGGTTATAAAGTCATGCGCCCGCATATTTGTTGGTTCGAGGTATGTTAAGTGTTTCATCATCGGACAAAAGCATTGTTGAAATCAGCCAATACAAGACATGGGAATACTTTATGGGTGTTAACAGCAGGTAACTGTACACGCAATTAACTGACTTCTATTTAAGTCAACATTACCTGGAACCAATTGAACCAGCAGAAGTAAAACGTGGCTACTGGTTACTTCAAAAGTCCTAACTAATCTTTTTTCACTGCTGATGATGTTACACTTTTGGCTGTGAGTGCTGTGTCACCTTATGTCCCCTTTCCTTCAGTGCAGGCAGCAGGCAGTCCAGTATGAGAAACTTCCCAGAGCTCTGCACCAGCTGCTCATCAATCTGCATGGACAACGGCAAGACACACAGTTTGTGGAGATGGGAACGCAAAAAAGACGAAAAACACAATTCACATGCAGTCAACTGTGCTGCTTTAATGTCACTGCCACTACTGAAAAACATGATCAAATCTCAAATATAACTTCCTTCTGTTTTATTACAAATCAACAATTGCCTGAGGCAGTCAAACTTTTTCATAGAAAATTGCTAGTTTCTCAAGACTGTCAATTTGACTTACTCATACTCATACAACAGTTCCATCATCCTCAGTGCTCTCTCAAACTGACTGTTCTGAGTTCAAATGGATTGAGAGTAAAATAAGCTGGTTAGATCACAAGGAACACAGAGGTTGAGTACTTCTGTCTGCCAACAAATTTTGTAGTTTATTTTTTGTTCTTGAGACAAGTTAATTGTATGTCCCCTTCACCAAAAATGCACTTATTGCTGTCAGCCTTTACATCGTATGTGTATCAGTCTATTATGCCCCTTTTCCACTGGTCAAAAACCCCATTTAAACCCACAAGGATCGGGCTTCTGTGTGCAATGGGAATTTGTCTGACATTTACATTCAGGTCAATCAGAGACAGGTTTCTATCAGCATGAACACACTAAATTCGGCTGCGCAAAGTGATAATGTGTTATCAACATCTGGTGATGGTGCATATATATGGAAGAAATGTGGGATGCGGTCTCGTGCAGTCTATTGTTTTTACTTCTTATACAATGTGATGCATTTCTTTATGTGATGCGAAATGCATCATATAAAGAAATACTCACAGACAGCTTGTCTTGCCTCTGGGAAGTGGGAATGGGGTCAGTAGGCAATTTTTAGCGGGTTGACATGAAACCTGTGTAGACCCGCAAACTTTGGTGGAAAAGCAGCATTAGAAAGAAGAACCCTCTAGACTCCCATTTACCTTGGTATACTGTAACACCTAGATACTGCCAAAACCTAATCAACACATTGAAACAATCCAAATAACTCCAAATAACAGCTGAAAAACACAAGCACTGGAAACTCTACAGTTAAACTGCGTCTAGAAATACAGGTGACTGTAAGGTACCTTGAACTCCTGTGTGGCAGGATCGAGGGGGTACTCCACCAGATAAGGGTGGTTACAGCATCTCTTTAGCAGCATGAGAATGTTCTGCAGCTTCAGGTTGATGTGGGTGTCCAGCGGGCTCTGGATATCCTGCACTGGAAAGAAGCTGGAGGAGACGTGAGGAAAGGAAGTTAAGATTGACACACAGCCTGTAGGAGTTCATATATTTGATTTAAATTTGTTTATTGTTTATTTCACTTGTGGTGTTACGTCATGTGGGTTGGACCAATGGGGACTGACTGTTTATTACACCTGTCACCTGCATGCTTGCAAGAGAGGGGGCGAGTTGGGAGTCACATTTTCTGTTGACCACATGCCTGATCACACAAATAACGCAAAACATCGCAAAACAAAATCCGGTACTTGCAAAAGGGTGAACATAGAGATCACCTTTTGCAAGTACCAAATTTTGTTTTCTTTGATATTATCATCAATAAAGCCATCAAACGAAGCAAGTGGATGTTGTGGTTAATCGCCGAATCAGACACAGTGGATTCTCCCTGTCCCAGCCTTTCAGCGGCTAGTGGAAGTAGCAATTAGTCGCTACACAGCCACATGGTGTGCTACTCATGGCATGACATTCAAAAATGGCAAGAACTGATAAACAACCAGCACTTTCTAACAAACTATACAATATATATAAACTGCTGAGAACAAAAGCAGAGCATTAATATCAATGAAAATATATGAGCAAGCGATATCAGATATGTAAAACACAAACTCACAAGTTGAGTAATAGCCTCCCTACACTAGCATCTAAATTCTATTCAATTATTTTAGTGTGCAGCTGAGTTGTGTGCAGGCTGTACTGACCTTTGCTCATTCTCAGTGTAGACCATCTCAAAATATTTCTCCAGGTCCTGTGATGTGTCTTCACCTGTTTCTGTGTAGTTCACCACCTTTCGAGTGCGACGCTTCGGCCTGCCACTTGACGTCAACACTGCAGGAGCCTCTGTCTAAATAAAGAGCAGACAAGTTCCATCACTTGGTAAGTATTTGCTATACTTTTTGATAGAAAAAAAGAATAGATAGATAGATAGATAGATAGCACTTCATGCGGATTGTTCATGCTGTTACCTTTTCTTTTCCTAAAACCTTGGCGATGGTTTTGTTGACCACAGCAGTGTACAAGACCTCCTGCTTGGCTGTCAGAGGAGCATAAACAATTATCTCCTTCTTAGGAGGAACCTCCAGTGTCACATCTGACTTCAGCCTCCTCAGCAAGAATGGAGTCAGAATCTGAAACATGAGAAATCTTTAGAAAATGTATATTTATTTACCTCAACTCAGGAGGCAAATTCAAGTGTGTAATAAGCAAATTCTTCTTATGTTTCTCATATTGTAAAAAAAAAACAATGATTGACAAGCTGTACAATTGTACAGTCAATCAATATTTGATTGACTGTACAATGATTCTCACACACACACACACACACACACACACTACAAGTACACTGTGTGCTGATGGTTTGGAGGACTGACCTGGTGCAACATGCTCAGGATGTTCTGCTCACGCTCAGCAGCCACCACATTCTCAGCTTCACCCAGGGTGTCGATGTCAAACCATGACTCAAAGCTGCACAGAAGACATGTCAGCAATGACTCAACATTCAGCAACACAGATTCCACATTAAACTCCATAAAACAACTTGTAGCTACTACAGGTGGCATTTCTGCCATTGATGTAGATACAACCTTTGAGAAAAATCTGACACTTCTTCTATTTGTCTTTTATTGTCATAATTTGTGTTGTTTTAGTTTTGCTGTACAGATGTTAGAACACAATTAGATCCATAAATGAGGATAAAAGATAAAACTATTTTGAAGGAAAAAAACTGTGCAGTGTGTCGCAGCAGTACTGTGATCAGCACTTGGTAATCAACAAGTACAGAGAACACATGGCTCCATACCTCTTGAGGTCATCAAAGACCTCTGGCAGAAGGAAGTTGAGGAGGGACCAGAGCTCAGCCAAGTTATTCTGCAGTGGTGTACCAGTCAGCAGCAGCTTGTTATCGGTGGGCAACATCTTCAGCTCCCGTACCAGCCGACAGTTGAGGTTTTTGATCCTGTGGCCTTCGTCCACTATCAGGTACTTCCACTGGAAACGCTGGAGCAGAGAGCAGACATCAGCTGGCTTCTTATACAGTACTCGTGAAAACAGAAATATGAGAGTGAATAAAGACTTTATTCAAAAAAGAAAAAAAAAAACGATAGATGCCGATTGCTGTTTTTTTTTTCCTTCAAACCCTACCTGCAGTTATGAATACAAAACTACAATTGCACTATCATTTAACAAATAATTTAATCCCTGTAAAACATGCAGGTCATAATAAGCTTTTCTTTGTACAGTCAAGGATGAGCAAGGTTACTACCTGCAGAAATTTTCTGTCAATCATGGCGATTTCAAAGGAGGTGACAACCACAGGACACATGTTGAGGGGCCCCTGAGGCCTACGGATCTGCTTCAGTAGTTTGGCTCTCTCTGGGCCGTGGTAAAGCAGCACAGACACCTGGGACACAAAAGACACATGACACTGCTCAGACTGCTTCACTACAGCAGATACTGACACTTGATATTAGTGGTCAAATAACTGGTTAGTAGAGTATTATTTAGTGAGGGCGCTTCGATTGATTGTACATGATTGTATTGTCCAATATATATTGTAAAAAGTTTCAGATAATCATGGTAACAGCAGGAAGACACCCTCCATTGTAGTCAGATCAATTTATCACTTGGGATTCCCTGCAGCAGGGGAGCTAAGAGAGCTAAGAGCGCTAACAGCTGACTGGGTTAACGGCTGATTGAGCAAACACTACATACCAGGCTAAACACACAGCAGGACTGAGAGTTTCTGTTAAGGGGAATGCAGTGTTTATCAGTGACCTGCAATTTAACGTGACAACACATGTTTACAGTAAATAAACATACTGAAGTACTTTAACTGAGTACAGTTTGGCAGAAAAAGTACTTCGAGTTTGGAGTTACAGAAACTTCACATCAGTGACCAGGTGGTGGTGTGGTGGCTTCAGGGCACAAAGGCTGAGACAACTGAGAATGAGACAGACTTTTCCAAAACACTTTATTATTTCACACCACTTTCTTTAAATAAATGTGAAATAAATATCATTATTTTCTCAACATTTTAATGGCGATTTTACTATGCCACTAAACAACTATAGATGACAATGTATAGGAACGTTCTTTTGATCTGTATTGGCCAATACTGCTTCCCTCAAAACCCAAGAATCCAGATCAGCACACCCTTAAAAGGTCCCAGATTATGAAAAACACGTTTTCTCTAGCCTCTACATATATAAGCTGGTCCTCCCTGAGCCTGCCAACTCCCAGAATGAGGAAAACAAGTGATTCCTGCATGGTCTCTGCAGCCCACCCACTGGTAACACGGAGCTCCTACAGGCTGTTCAGAATCTGCTCCTTTCGATACATAACGTAATGAGTCATCGTCATAGGCCGAACTCCTCTGCGTGGTGATATGAGATATCTGAGAGGGAGGCGTTGATCCCCGAGGTGAAGTTCGGTGTGTCCAGCAGTGAGACAGCAGTTTTTCACAATGTCGTTGCTCAAAGCTAGACACACAAATAGTTCTGCTGTTGGTTGTACAAATCAACATCAGTGTCTATATTCTGTCCCAGCTACAGAACAACAGAAGAGACGGTGGTTGCATTTCATATTTTAAGGCAACGTGCCGGCTGCGGTTCGTGTTAGCTTGTGTGTGTGCTAATCGCTTCACATCAGACTGCTTCAGTAACAAGGGTCAGTACAAAGCTGGCTTTGCCTCGACACTGACCCTCGTAAAAGGATCAGTTCAAACCATACCGGACCCAGCAACTGCACCTGAGCCACTGAGAAGTGTCGCTGTGGTTTAATAGTATTTATAGTTGCTTACGAGTCTGGTGAAGTCAGCTGGAAATCAGCTAACTAGTTAGCTCCGCTTCGGTCCACTATGCAAAGGAGTTTGAAGGGAGTCTAATATTAATGATATTAAGATGGAGCTTGGTTGTCACAGTAAAAAGTCTGGAAACGTGCAGACTGGAGACAGAGACGATGCGAACAGTGTCTAAGAGTTTGGAGACTGTGTTGGAGACAAACACAGCTTTCGCTAGCTGAAGCCATTAGCTTCATGGTGGTAAATGTAACAACACATACGAACAAACAAAAAAAGCCACAGAGTCTGTACTTCTTCAGGAGCCTCTCCTTCTGGGTCAAACTAGCAAATCTCTGCAAGCCATAGCGATACATATATACATCCACCATAAACATTAGCGCATGCTACTGCTAAGCAAGGGGCTTCCTCTCTCTGAGAGTGATGTAGCAGGCAGGGCTCTCCAAGTAGGCGTTGACAGATGGAGCTCATTAGCATTTAAAGGTGCAGGCACAGAAACAGACTGCTCTGAATAGAGCTCTGTAGAACGACTTTTAGACAGCTGAAATTCAGGACCGCGGATGGGTTTGGGGCAATGCATATCGAATACAGAGCTGTTGGACCTCTGACAGCCGTGTGAAATTGATGAAAAACAGTATAATATGGGACCTTTAAAAGTTAGTAATTCGTATTTGATGTGAGACCATCTTTCTAAACAATAAAAATCCTGTCAAGTCTTTAATGAATCTCAGCTGTAAACTTGCTTAAAACTGTTTCATTCCTGTGGTCTTCACTAACAACTTGTATGCGTTACAGAGAACAGTCAGACATTCAGACGTCGACATGTCTGATGAGATGAGGTCATCTCAGTAATGCATCCTTTTACCTCTGGTGTGAAGCGTTTGAATTCACTGATCCAGTTGGGCAGAGTGGAAAGAGGGGCCACCACCAGGAAGGGGCCCATCACTTTCTTTTCTATCATCATGGCAACATGAGCGATGCACTGAATGGTCTTTCCCAGTCCCATCTCATCAGCCAGGATCCCATTGATGCCATTCTCCCACAGCATCTGAAAGCAGAGAGGGAACAACAAACTCAACAGCAACTTCAACACTGAAGAACACCAGGCATTTATTATATTTTAATCATCTTTATAAACTGTTTAACTAAAATAACAACTTTCTAATTTGTTTCTAACCTACAGACACTGAACTGTAACCATGGTATTTACTTTGGTTGGTGTTTAGGCCAGTACCTACTTACTATACTGATCATGCAATGCGTCTAGAGCTGGGGGGGCTCACCACATCAACTGAAATATTTCCTGAGGGATTCCCAGCTCTCTCTAGCAAGTTCAATCTGTCTGGGGGTGCTAATAACTGCTTTCTACCGCGGACAGAACTGCATCGACATATACAGCGAAAAAGAAATCATGGGTTGTATAATTGGCAGGCCACCAACTCATAAAGGACCAACTTCTTCATTCCTATCTGGACCAAACTTCACGTTTGATAAGAGTCCAGCCCTGAACACATAGGCCAATATGCAGTCATAGTCACAGCGCCACATGTTGGACACAGGAAATGACATTTAACCCCTTCCTGCAGTGTCTCAAACACGGACAGTTAAGAGATGTGTACACAATAATCAGGCAATGGGACTGGGTACGCAGCACACCCCGATAGCAGCATGCAGCATGCATCAATAATCGGTTTAGAATCGAAAATTTGACCTTAGAAACAGAATCGAACGGAATCGTGAGGTGCCGAGAGATTCCCACTATTTCATCATTTTATTTATTCAGTATTTAACATAAAGCCATTTGGTTGGTTGGTTCTGTTGAATATCTGTCATCTAGTATCTGACAATAAATAAATGTATTTTATAAACCATAATTAACCTTTTAGTTTGGGATCTGTAAATTTAACATTATTATTGTTAAATACATATTGTGATAATTATCAATATCAATCAACATTACAGAAACATTTCATCCCAGCCTTACTGTGGACTACAAAAAGCCAAATGATGCCACACACACCCCCATCTGTATCAACAGTATGGCGGTGGGGCATGTCACCAGCTTCAAGTTTCTAGGTTTCCACATCTCCGAGGACCTCTCTTGGACCCTCAACACCTCCACCCTGATCAAGAAGGCACACCAGCGTCTCTTCTTCCTGAGCAGACTAAAGAAAGTCCCTCTGTCTCCTCAGATTCTGGTGAACTTCTACTGCTGCACCATTGAGAGCGTCCTTACCAACCATGTAACAGTATGGTATGGCAACTGCTCTGTCTGACAGGAAAGCACTGCAGAGGGTGGTGAAAACTGCCCAATACATCACCGGTTCCTCACTCCCCTCCATCGAGGGGATGCATACATTGTACCATCAAAAGCTCTTGAACAGCTACTGAGTGGACCTTGAGGTGAGTCTGTTCTGTCAACTCCTATTTTAACAAGGTCAAGATGATCTTTGAAACTCAACTTAACTTTTAATCTGTTAAGGTTTCGAAGAGCTGTATTAGCTAACAAATTACACACTGTCAAACAAATAAAACAAATCTCTCCCCACAGTCCCATGTCGGTGAAGCCCTACTGACCCTCAGCCATTCGATGCCTTCGATCTGGTACCACCTCATGACCCCACCAGTGAAGTGCTGTGGCTGCTGGGCAGGGACCGGCTGGCCATTCACCTTCCTGTGCGGATGCAGGAGATGTTTGGCATTTTCTCGCACACTCTCTGACAGACGGTCCTTGATGTCTTGGTTAGAATCGCTCATCTTCTCAATATCCTCAGCTTCTAGTTTCTTCTGGGTCAGTGCCCCGTTCTATAATCAAATGTTTGACATACACATGTATAAATTGGGTGTTATACATCGAGTAACTCCTACTTCAAATTCATAAACTATCCAAGTGTCCAAACATTCCTCCTTCTAGATGATTAAAAATGTCTTCACATGTCACGTACTCAGAAGAGATGAAGTCAAATTGAAGTGAACTGTTACCTCTTCCTCCACCTTTGCTTTCTTAGACTGTGACATTATTTCCTGGAAGACAAGATCAAGCAGAACCAATGTGAGCATTGCAGTAAATGAGAAATATGCAGAACAGACAAAAAGTCAAATAAGAGCTTACTTCTTTTGACATGACATCTGCTATTTTGTAGTCGTCATCCCTCCTCCTCTTCTTTTTATCTACTTCAGCAGGAAATAGTCAAAAACATCACACATACAAATATACACATACTACACTTGAGGATTTGAAGTTTACACAACCATGGTTTACCATTATCAATTAAACTGTTTGTAAATGTTAGTATTAACTGACATATTGACAAACTTTAACAGCTTTTAAAGCTGTAGAATCAAAACAAATATTACAATATGTACTGACCTTTCTCAGGCTCTGCACTATTTGCGTTCTGCATGTAAAAAGAACACATACAGGTGAGTCAATAAGGTTCAGATAGTAGTTTAACACTAAGCTACACTGTGTTGTCAGTAAAAGTTTCCTCACCTTCTTGGTTTTCTTGTCAAGTTTCTCCTTCCTGAGTTTTTCCTAAAATGGTTTAGAGAAATAGTAGTGATTTTGTTAGTAGTGATTAGGGTTGGGCGACTGATCTATCATCTTTTGGAGATAGGCTCAACCCATCCCCAGCTGGGTTAGGGTTATTTTTGACATTTTTTTTTCTTAAAGTAATGGTGCATCTCCTTTAAAAATTAACTCAATAAAGGATTAACCTGTAAATGCCATAAATACAAACAGGCCAAATCTGTGATTAGAAAGGAGTTGAGGAGGAACAGAACTGACCAGTGCTAAGAAAGGCTGGCAGACCGCCTGGGGAGCAGGGCTTTGATGCAAATTATTGGATCAAGCTGACGAGCAGCGCAGCTGCAGCAGTCAAAAAAATACGGCATGCAGCATTTCATAACCATATTTTTAGACAGAAAACAGCAGGGATGAAGTACTTGTTGGGTGAGAGAAAAAAGCCTACAAGATTAAACATTCAGCATATGAACAATGCAGACTAAACCAAACTGCAGCATCAACCTGTTGGTTTATATAAAAGCTATCTTGGCAACATAGCTTATAGCTCAAAACGATCTCAAGGAGATTTAATTAGATTTTTCTTAAAGCGTAGCCTTAAACTTTGGTCTATAATGTTTAAGTGAAATTATCTTTTCACATTAGAGACTGCCGATGTCAGAGGATAAGGTAAAGGTAAATTTTTTCAAATAGAATAAATTATTGGTCCATACAATCACACAGCAAACACGTAGGCTAATGATAATAATAAAAACAGGCAAAACAACCAAGCGTCTCTCGGTGTAAGAGTACTGTAATCAGCAGGATGGTGTCTTCCCCACCCACTGCACATGATGGTGCACACCTGAGTGAATACATCAGCAATTGCAGATTGGTGGGCTGATGGGGGCCGTTTTGAAAATGTAACATTGTCCATCACAATAACAACACAGGTAGTTACTGTCTCGTGTGTGGTGTTCAAACATCGCATACCTCATTCTGTTGTTGCTCCATTTTAGTCAGCAGGAATTTAGAGTAGATGTTGCTCTTCTGAAGCAAATGCTGCAGTCTCTTGTAGCGCATGTCATGAGAATCCCTTTGCCATGATTCCCGAGCCTTGTGGTGAGCATACATCAAACATTAATAACTGTGTTGGAAATCATTAGGGCGGGACATCAATTGAACATTTTTAATACTAGCACAAATAAGATGTCACTCATCGTATCTGTGAGGAAATTACGCCTTTCAAACCCTACATTTGTGGAAGCTGTACAATTTCTGTTTAACAAACAGCACCAAAGTTGTCAAATTTTAAAGCTTTTTACAAACACAATTTTTGAGGGGAAAAGGGCAAAAGAACACACAAATTCTGAGGAATTAAGCAACACACCTTTTCCATCATCTCCTTTTCTTTCCTCTCCCCTTCCTCCATCAGCTGCTTCTCTTCCTCTTCCATCGCCTTAGTGATGACCACTTCAGAATTCATATCCTCAGATTTCACACAGACGTCTGAAAATAAATAAGTCACAGTCAAGTCACACGATCATCAACTTTTTATCATTTCAGTCAAAATGGAGATTGTGATATGACAATTAACATTCCTGCTGATGAAATCAACAACTGATCAAACCAGAAGCACAACCTTTGCCAAAATAACCTCAACAGGATTAATTTTTTTGCTGTTTCGTGCCACCCGATAACAGTATTGTACTTTCAAATGAGATCATCTTTCATGAGCTATGACATGCCGTCTTCCTGTAAATCATTCCCTCACTATTTCAACATTAAATGACATGACAGCATCAGAACATGAATCAAATTCTGATTAGCTCAAGCCAGTAAGCTCCTCCGGGACCCCTGAGGGCTGTGGAGTGGGATCCTTTGTGACTGACCCTCTGCAGCTTCCGTCTCCATGGCTGTGCCCAGTGGCTCCTCAGACTCATCCGGCTTGGGGCAGTGAGGTGAGGCACTTCGGGTTTCCTCCTTCACACTGTCAGCATGAGGAAGAGTACAAGTGAAAACCAGAGGATGAGCTTTTGACTGACTCCATTCACATGGTTCACACTCACAAAGATGGCTGTTATGATCTAGAAAGCTCTCACTTAGCAACAACATGACTAAGACCTAAACCGCCTCATGTCCGGGAGAGGTAGAAAACATGTAGAGCTCATTGTGGGTCTGTTATATCACACGACAACTCTCAGAGCAAAGCGAAGATTCAGTGACTGGGCTTTCATTATTTAACGTTAGCCCGTGTCAGAAAAGAGATTTACAGTAAAGATGGTGAATGAAACATGAAACATCGAAATTAAGATACGAGTCATCATACTGGTCCATTCTCTAACAGATACCTGACGAGCATTTACTTCTTGCAAATTGTGAAATCGTACAGTTTGTTAGTGATGTAGAAATGATGTTTAACTTACCTGCTCATTGTTGTCAACAGCGAAGCAGACGACAAGAGTACTCTGAATGATTAACGCTAATAGTAAACGTATTTTTGTTCCGCGTTAACGTTACAAAGGCAGGTTATTAAAACAGACATATGACTCTAAAAAGTAGGTTAGCTGGTCAAACTAGCTAGCTAGTGGTTATTAAAGTAATCACTGAGCATGAAGGACAGCAGATAGCGCTATGAATCCCAAACTATTATCTAAAACTGTGCAAATGTGAATAGTGAGACTAGTTTCAACTCCACACTAGTCCTCGCTGCGAGCAGTGTGTCCCACTCGAGTAGTGCTGACACACAACACGTGCACGGCCGACACATGCATTTCAAATTAAAACGGCTAAAGCGAACGTTACGCTCGAGAGCCAGTTTGGAAGGGCGACATAATCTTTTATTTTGAAGGCAGGATCACTCTACGTCGGCGGATTTCCTCCGTGAATTCGGCTCACTTGACGGAGCTGGGCGCTTGATTGTGGGCGGCGTTAATGATTTCGCGCCAGTTAGGACGAAGCCACTGTGCAAGGAATATGGTGAAGCATGATTAGAATGCCTATACTGCGTTATTGTATTAGTTAATACGAACATCACAACATATGAAGCGAGTCGCAGTCTTTTGAAAGTTGAAGCAAAGGAAAAATATCACCGACTGCAGAGCGTTTCTTGTACAGAGAAAACAATTTTTTTTAAAACGACCACCCCTGGGAGTAGAAAAATGTGCCAACCCTAATCTGATATTTACCGCGAAATGTAGGTTGACGGTAAAGGTTTTACCATATTTGTATGTGAAGGGTTGGGTCATCATATTTCATTAGAGTTACAAAGACAACCCTAATCCTAAACTACGATTTGTTTGTAGGGCATGTTTTTAGTCAGCCAGATTTTACAATGAAGCAAGTGCACCACAGGAATAAACCAAAAAGCTTCCCTCCCATCCCCTTTAGGAATCTTTGAATACAGCTGATTTTTATAATTGGGTTGAAAACTGTAAAAGTCTGAACATTAAGTCCACCCTCAGCTACAGGGTAGGAAAGAACAGTTTTTGTCTGTTTGTCTGTTTGTTTTATTTATGGGCCTTAGTTTTCCATTATAAACTAAACATGATTTTGTCTAGCTTGGAACATATGGATTTAGAGACATCTAGTGATGAGTACACATAAGAAGCTCTTGTCATCCCCTCAGCTTTATGTAAGAATACTCTTAACATGTATAGATTGGTCTCTGGCTAACCAGCAATTGAATTGTTATTTGATTGTCTCAATAATAGGCCAGTCATCATAAAGTTCATGACTTCTTTGGGATCTTTATACAAACAAATGAGAATTGCTCGCCTAGTGCATACACCTGGTTTACTTCCTGATTCTGCGGCCCATTGAATATACAAAGTAGAGTTTCCCCCACTGGCAGCTCTGATTACAAATATAAAACCTCCTAGGATTGAAAATGTATAATAGAAAGAGTCATAATGAACAACAACTGAAGTAGCTGGGGACTAGTTTTAAAAATGTAGTCATCAACTGCAAAAATAATTAAACAGAATAATGAAGAGTGACACACACACACAAGTATATTGCTCATATAATACAAAAATGAATCAGCCTATGTTGTTTAATTTTTGATTCTGTGGCCCTAATGTGACTGGACAGTCATTTGTTGAAGTTGACTGCAGGCAATGGCCCCCCCTTGGGGGCGCCATTGCCTGCCTCCATAGACATGGTAATGTTTTTGAAGTGTTCACAGCTGCTAATGTATGTAACTCTGTTACTGTGATGATACATAGCAGTTAAATATTGAATCTGCCTATAATAACCAGATCCTGACATCCTGTTCCAATGATAATGATGGCTACAGGGTAAAATCATTTTTATAAATCTATGGTTACAGTATGTTTAGAGTGAGTGAGGGAATTTCATGGTAATTGTATAAAACCTTTAGTAGTTAAGCCTAAGAATAGTCTGAATAGAAAGGTTTAAAGGCCAGTATTTTAAAATCAGATTACTTGTTTTTCTCTCAAAAAAGAGCAGAGGAGCCAAAACAGCCACACCTGAAGGTTTTCCCCAGGACTCTTCAAGGAGAATGAAGAAGGAGCTTTAATAAAGAGTGGTACCATTAAACAAATGGCTAGGATACTCCCAGTCCAAAGACTCTGCCTACTGCTATGCATGCCGGCATTTTAGTCTCCCCTCTTCAGGGGATTCTGCGTTCTCTTCAGTAGGCGGGTTCAGTAACTGGAAGAAGGCAATGTATAAAGATAGGGGATTTGCAAACCATGCTAAATCTGAACCACATGTTCATGCTATGTTAGCTTGGGCAGAATATGAGAAGGCAACTGCAAGCCAGAAATGGTCCACACCTCAATAATAAGTGAGTTTCCCAAACTGATGCTTTTCAGTATTTTAGTTGATGTAACAAAAGACATTAGCAAGAGGAGCGTCTTGATGCTGCAACACTTTCACAAAAAGTAATACAGGTCCTGCAAAAGTATGGCCTTGATTACGAAAACCACCTTGTAGAGCAAACCTATGACGGTACCTCTGTAATGAGTGGTAAAAACACTGGTGTGCATGTCCACATTAAAGCAGAGGCTCCATTAGCATTCCATGTTCACTGCAATGCACATTGCTTTGAATATAGTGTTAAGTCGATACTGTGAAAAGCATCCCCGAAGCCTACTGCTTCTTTTCTCTTCTGCAGAAGCTGTGTGTTTGTCTCAGGGTCGTAGGTGCACCAAAGGTGGCTAGAGGTACAAATGGAGATGTTTCCGGGGACAGCCCGGAGAGTTGTAAAGGCTGATAGAGACACGGTGGCCAGACAGTGATGCAGAGACTGCCAGCCATCATATGACTACTGAAAGAAATGTCTAAATATGGAAATGGTGACAGAGCTGTAGAGGTAAGAGGTCTATTTGCCCAAATAGATTTGAAGTTTGTTGGCCTTCTTGTATCATTCACCAAGATTTCTGGTGAGGTCAAATTTCTTTCAGATGTTCTACAATCCCCACAAACTCAATTTTGGCACAGCTGTTAAACTTGTTGATTCTCTTGTTGACACATTGAGCAGTCTTAGAGAGGGAGTCCTCTGATGAGATTTGGGAGAAAACTGTGACCCTTGCAGAGCAATGCATCATACTGTAGGTGCTGCACCTCCAGGCCGTCAGGTAGCACCAAGCTCTAGCCTCGCAGGGTATTACACTTCCACTACAGTTGTTCAAAAACAGGGCAACATGGATAAGGAGCCATTAGAACTGTGTTATAATGGAAGGCATATAGGCCTTGAATCCATGCAGTCCCACATTTTGTGAGAAAAAAGTGTTTGCATGTGCTTCACAATACAACTGCAACTCTGAGGATCTAGCATATGAGTTGCCTAAGCTTAAACAAATCCTGGAAAGGAAGAAAACTGGTAGCTTGGAAATCCCAAAGAGTTTGATGGAGCTCATAGTCTTCCTTGAGCAATATAGTGAGATGTTTGACACAATGTTTAAACTGCAAAATTGCACTTGCTTCACCTGTGAGGACCGCATCCTGAAAGAGCAGCTTTTCTGTGCTCAAGTTACTCAAGACTCACTTGAGGAACACCATGAGCGATGAGCGACTGAGCAAATCGAGTGTCTTGAGTGTTGAGTCAAAACGAGCAAAGAGCATAAACCTCAATGATTTTGTTGATGTGTTTGCTAAAAGATACAGCAACAGGAGAACTAAGCTGTTCTAAAATGAATGATGAGAAAGAATTACACTTTCTGTTAGAACTGCACTAGTTGTTCAAATAGCACTTTTTGTTTATGGATACATCCTGTTGATTTTTTCAGATATATGTTTCGTGATGTTTTGTCTAAATAAAGCTGTACTGAAAATTATTTGCAACATTTGTGTGTTTTTTCTGAAATGTTTGTGTGTTTCTCAAACTTGAGGTAAATGTGTTAGATGCATATGAGACTGGAACTGAATCTGAGTTGCCACAGGAAGGACCAACTTGGTGTGCCACCCTAAGGTTTTCACTGGCCCCATCTGGCCACCCCTATGAACATTTTTTGGAGGTGCCGCTGACTGCAGGGAGAGAGAGAGTGGCACACTAGATGATAAATCATATGTGAGTCTCATAGAAACTGTCTATAAAAGCTTTCAAGGCAACATTGAGACAATAAAGTCGGTCAGGTATCCTAAGCTCTATCTCCTGTCTTTCTTAGATTTGACGTCTTCTAAGTTCTTCTAGATAAAGATAGATAAAATTCACATCATAAAAAATAACTGTTGTGAGGTTGTATGAGACCCATTACAAAGAAAAATACTGATCAGGAGCACAGTCTGTAGAGTGGATAAATCCAGGCTGGAGTTCTGTGAAAAAGTAGTGGTGAAGGAAGTATTCAGATCATTAAAAGTTTAAAATAAAACATTTGTACTTAATGTGAAACACTGGCCTAAAAGTAAAACTCCTCTGTTTAAAGGCTAATTCCACCCATTTAACAAAAAATGGGTTTACAGGCCTTGGAGTGTACTACTGCATTATGTAAATAAACAGTGACAAAGCCGGTCCTATCCTGTCACATACATAACCCACAATGCAACTTTAGCCCCTGAGTGACATCACAGGAGGCAGTATATCAGATTGCATGCATCTTCATCTTGAGCCACAAAAGGCTTTTCACAAATGCAGTAGGACTCCCCAAGACCTGCAAACACACGGCATTGGTGGATCACTGCTTTAAACCTTCAGTTAGACCTGCAATAACATTTTGCCCCCTGGGAGGCAGCAGAACAAGTAGTGAACACTACACATTCGTTTACCAGTGTAGAGCCTCTAACTCTTTCCATCCCTGCCTTAGTTCAGTTTATGTGTTTGTGGGCATGTGCACATGTACTACAGTATAATGTAATGTAAAGAACATGAGCTGACTTCTCAAAGTGTGCTGTATGAAAATAGTTGCATTGCTTGCACGCTTAAAGCTGTAGTCTGTAACTATTTGTTGGTCATATTTGCTAAAATTGTCATTATGATCTGACAGTAAAATAAGATACAGGTCAGCTGTGTAAAAATCCACTGTCTGTGGGTCCGCCCAGTGGCCCTAATTTAATTAGCAAGAATCTGTTATATAGATGAGGCTTGACAACTGACTTTATGTGTGAATGTAACTTTACTGTTCGACTGTTCAACTTAGAGCCGTAACTCTGAGTAGCATTCCTAGCCACGCTTCTTGTTGTACTTCCTTATAACGTCACTCACCTACGGGTACCTCTAAGGCTCACAAGCCTATTCAAACTCAAATCAACTTTTTTCATAGAGCACTTTTCATACATGCACGTGCAGCACAAAGTGCTTTACACAAGAAACACAGAAACATAATAAAGAATAAAGAAAGCCCCTCCCTCCCACCCTCCATACTACATACCCGCACATACACACACACACACACACACACACACACACACACCTGCACACTCTCATTACTGGCAATAGGGAGACATGGCAAGGCACTGAGGATTGAGGAAGCGCCACCTTGGGGCCGTCCACACTGGGAAGAGTCACAGGCCGTGGGGGGCACCAGTGCCCAGGCCCCCCGACCCTGACAGACAACAGCTGGCCAGGCCAAAGGGACCTAAGGACAGCACCCCCAGCAGCAGCAGCCCAGACACAGCTCCCAGTGTGGACGGTCGCCCTGGGGAAACACTGGAGTTAAACCTTAAAAACTAAAAACATAAGATAGGATAAAAACCCAGACAAAAGATAAGTAAATGGAGTGAACAGTTAATAGGACACAAATATAAAAGATAATAAATAAACTAAAATACTACAAATAAAACAGAGAAAATATTAAAATCATCTTAAAAAACAAGATAGAAGCAACAACATAAAATACCACATAAGAACGGAATAAGAATTTAAAATATTAGCTAAAAGCCTGATTAAAAAGGTGTGTCTTTAACCTTCCCTTAAAAATATCAACAGTCTCTGCAGACCTGAGGCGCTCCAGCAGGCTGTTCCACAAGTGGGGGCCATAGTGGCTAAATGCCGCCTCACCGTGGGTTTTAGTTCTTGGTTTTGGTATGAATAAAAGGCCAGTGCCGGAGGACCTCAGGGTCCACGAGTGTTGATATGGTAAAAGCAGGTCAGATAAGTAGGAGGGTGCAAGGCCATTAAGACATTTAAAAACCAGTAAAAGAACCTTAAAATTACATTACATCCCCTTTTTTATGCTTTTTTTAAAAAACATGCATGAGAATTTGTTCTCTTTGTTGACTCAACCTGTGAACATGTCTTATTAAACATACTAACTTTACCAACACAAAATGTACCCAGACATTTCACACCTGAAACAGTGAAACAATACACATACAATAACTAGTCAATCTGTCGAACGTGCGCTTAATCCCTCACAGGCGGAGACAGAAATGTATTCCAGCAATTTCGTTTTTCTGTTCATAATGTACATGTCCATGTTACAGCCTGTCATGAGCCATGAGCCTTACAATAGCCTGTTAAGCCTGTTGAGCACACGCTCGATGGATTGACTAGTTTGGTCTAGCTACCAGAGGACAGGGATGTCAACAAACCGGTATGTAGCTACTTTCACAAACACACTGTTTTAACTCTTTTTGTATTCTTTTTGAGTCATACACACTACAGTGCTGTGTTGTAAGGTGTCTGCTGATGTTGCATAGCCTTTGGGGTGAGATGTGGAGCATGTTAAGAAGCTTAAAACACAGTGTAAAGTTCTGACCCTATGCTGTTAGCTGTCAATGCTAACTCTCTGGCAAGTCAAGGGTAGCTTGAGCAATGAAGCTGCATGTTTAAATCGACCGAAGTTCTCCTTTAACTGCAGAAATACTTCATCCAAATACACAGATGGCGTCTACCCTCTACGATTACCCTTTGGGATTAACCCTTTTTGCTGGTCCAACTTAAGTGCTTGCACCTTACCTACTAGTCCCATGAATCATACACCTGTCAGATGTTGCAACATTTAATAAGTCATGCATTAGAGAAGTGCTGTCTCAGATGCTTCCTCTTTACTAATGATATCCGACTCTCCAGTGATTCAGGATATTCTTTTGGTCAGTTATGTTGACCAGTAGGCTAGAACTTCCTGTGGTTTTCTGTAAAATCTGCTGATTTGTGCTCAGTAGAAAGTGGGTCACACTCTGGCAGTTTAGGATTGAGGTTAACTAGCCTCATATACAGCTGCATTGAGCACTGTCCTAATATTCTTATCTATACAGCAAACCCAGAGTTCCTTTTAAACTGAATTCAGTTACTTTTATTATGAAAAAGAGAACATTGTATTTTATATATGCAGTTCTGTACGGAGATTACACAGCAATTTGCAAACAGATCCTATGTAACTGGCAGTAGATATGCCAAATTAACATAAAATAATTCAGGTGTTCTACACATCTCACCAAGAATGGCAGACAGATCCTCCCATTTCATAGTCTGGTAGTACAATATTTATTTTCAGTTGAAGTGTTACATGTTGAACAACAGACTTACAGTTGTCTTCAGCCACAAATTTAATGTAGAGATAAAGAGTCAAGACAAACCCAATAACGTATTGAACACTACAGAACTGGCAAATCAGATTTGACATAATATATACATAATGTTTATGTACATATACTTTTGCACTAGACTTTAGATGCTGGACTGTGAGACACTGCTGTGCGTGGGAGATTAAAAAAACAAACAAAAACAACAACTTTCAATGGGAACAGACTGACAAACGCTGATACAAACAGCAAAATAATCACTAAAGGAGAAGAGAAACAGAGGAGGTCCATACAAACAGAAACCTTAAAGAAACTGATTCAATTACCAACCCCACTGTAGGAATGCAGAAAAAGAACACATCCATTGTCTCTCTCTCTCACTCACTCATTCACCTGCATTCAAATAAAAGAGTAGTCTCTGGGAGGTCTGAGATACAGGGCTGATGGGAGTTGGGGCCAGGTTGAATGATCTCCTATCTTTAGATTTTGTCATCAATAAGTGGACACGATGACAAGAAGGATGCTTTAGTTGTTTTTGGTAGTGCCGCTATATTATGTACAGTACAAATACAGGCCACTTCATCTTGTTCTCACATGGACATGTGAATCATGTCTTCCCTGTCCCGTCTGCTTGTGGTGGGGCTTTGCTGAGAAACAGTGGAGTTTGTGGGGTTGGTGGTGGGGTGGGGTTGGTGGTTGACAGGCCTGCAGAGTAAAGAGGGCGGGGTGTCAAACTGGAAGTGGTTTCTCTCTCAGCAGCATCCTCCTGATGTAGGTTTGACAGTAGTGCCAGGGGTCAGCTTCACATTGGGCTTCTCCCCTCCTCCAGCTGTGGCCCCAGGGCCCATCCTCTTCTTGATTTCAGCAGCCATAGTCATGAAGGCCTGCTCCACATTGGTGGCGTTCTTGGCACTGGTTTCCAAAAAGGGGATGCCAAGAGAGTCTGCAAATTCCTAGAGAAATGACACAGGACAGGATTTTAGCCATCTTTTGTGCAGTTGTGGGGCTCTTTAAGTTGTATATTCATGCAAAGCAACTTAAAATTATGAGATATTAAACACTATAAGACATAACAGAGACACCAGGGGTCTGTGCAGATGAGAAAGAGCTGGTACACAAAAAAGTTGGCATGCTGGTGACATAGGGCATGTGAACTTTATTTTACACAATATAGAACCAATGTAAATTAAGCGAGTAGTGCAGTCAAGATTGCAGTGTGGTGTGTGTAGTGAGTGTGCTGGACAGAGAGATGATGTATCTGCAGCCAAGGACAGGCTGGTGTGACGATCATTAGAGTAGAGGCAGGACAGCAGTAAACCATGAATGTAACAGTGAATGCTCATTATGAGCTACAGCTCCTCAGAAAGTCAATGCCACCACTTCTCTAGAGTTTAGAGTTAATTCTTAATATTTAACCCTGGAGCAGTAAGGAATCTTCCTTGTAATTCCTGACTACAGTCTGGAGGCTGAAACAGGTGGTGTCAAATTCCACTGTTTGTGCTCTGTTTTTATAATTATTTTGATGGTGGTGACATATGTAAAAATACAGCATATTTTACTTAGATTGATTACTTATTGATTGATTGATTACTTACTTATATCTGATTAAAACAAATACTTTAAATTAGGGATGTCCCGAGCTGTTCTGTGGGATCGGGGCCGATATGGTCATTGTTTCACTGATACGCATTGACAACCACCAAAAAAAAAAAAAAAGGTCACAATATTTCGTTGGACCGTCTTTAGCTTTTATTACAGCACACATTTGCTGTGGCATTGTTTCAATAAGCTTCTGCAATGTCACAAGATTTATTTCCGTCTACTGTTGCATTCATTTTTCACCAAGATCTTGTATTGATGACGGGGGAGTCGGACCACTGCGCATAGCCTTCTTGATCCCAAAGATTCTCAATAGGGTTGAGGTCTGGACTCTGTGGTGGCCAATCCATGTGTAAAAATGATGTCTCAGGCTCCCTGAACCACTCTTTCACAATGAGCCTGATGATTCCTGGCACTGTCATCTTGGAATGTGCCCGTGCCATCAGGGAAGAAAAAATCCAATGATGTAAAAACCTGGTCTCTCAGTATATTCAGGTGGTCAGCTGACCTCATTCTTTAGCCACATGATGTTGCTGAACCTAGACCTGACCAACTGCAGCAACCCCAGATCATAGCACTGCCCCCACAGGCTTGTACAGTAGGCACTAGGCATGATGGGTGCATCACTTCATCTGCCTCTCTTCTTACCCTGATACACCCATCACTCTGGAACAGGGTAAATCTGGACTCATCAGACCACATGACCTTCTTCCATTGCTCCTGAGTCCAATCTTTATGCTCCCTAGCAAACTGAAGCCTTTTCTTTCCGATTAGCCTCACTGATTAGTGGTTTTCTTAAGGCTACACAGCTGTTCAGTCCCAATCCCTTGAGTTCCCTTCAAACTGTGCGTGGGGAAATGCTCTTACTTTCACTATTAAACAAAGCCCTGAGTTTAAAGTTGTTTTTCTACGATTTGATTTCACCAAACATTTAAGTGGTCGCCAATCCTGATCAATCAGAAATTTCTTCTGACCACATTTCTTCCTCGAAGACAATGGCTCCCCACTATCCGTCCAATTTTTAATAATGCATTGGACAGTTCTTAACCCAATTTTAATAGTTTCTACAATCTCCTTAGATGTTTGTTCTGCTTGATGCATGCCAATGACTTGACCTTTCTCAAATAGACTTACATCTCTGCCACAACCATGGAATGTGTCTTTCAGCATAATTGTTTAAGAAATGAGAAGCTACTCATTGCATCAGTTGGGGTTCAATAATTTGTTGCCAGCTGAAAGATAATCACTCATGCAGTAATTATCCAACAGGAGGCTCTCACCTGTTTGCTTGGTTAAATCCAGGTGGCAACTTTTTTTTGGCCAGGCAGTGTATATACATGTTTACATGATATAGTGCAAAATAAACAGCACATTTTTATATGCAGATTATGAATACAAATAATAAATATGGGTGTTAAGGAAACTGATCTAACGCAAAAACAGAAATGAGTTTTGTACAAACATATTGCACAGTGCAGAGTACAGGATGAGGTCTATAGGGAGCAGTGCTGGTTGTACTGTCCGACAGCAGCAGGAAGGAAGGACCTGCAATACCTCTCCTTCACAGATCACCCACGTCTGATCCCCCTCAGCCTGGGAGTCTGGAGTCCTCTGCCCTGAGATAGTTTTAAGGCTTTTCCAGACACCACTGACATTTCTCTGCTGCAGCTGGTTTTCCATCTCCCTCCTGTAGCTGTTCTTCCCCTCTCTGATCTTCTTCCTCAACTCCTTCTGCACAGCCTTCAGCTCCTCTTTGTTTCCTGACCTTAAGGCACTCTTTTTTTCCTTAAGTAGGGCCTTCATGTCAGGATCATGTGCTGTTTGAAAACACCGTACAGTCCCAGTGGGTACAGTGTTATCAACACATAAGTTTATATAGTCCATTACGCAGCCCGTAAAACTGTTGATGTCCTCCCCATGAGAAACACACAGTTCTTCCCACACACTTGAGTCAAAGCAGTCCCTCAGAACCTTTTCAGGCTCTTCAGTCCATGTCTTAACTGCTTGGGTTTCCACTGGTTGCCTGTTAACAAGGGGCATGTAAACAGGCAGGAGATGCACCAGATTGTGGTCAGATCTTCCCGGGGAGGGAGGGGGGATGAGTTGTATTCTTCCTTGCTGTTGGCATATAATAATTCCAGTGTTTTATTGTCTCTGGTGTAGCAGGTGACACCTTGTTTGAATGTGGGCAGAGTGGAGGACAGAGAGGCATGATTGAAGTCTCCAGAGATGAGGACTGTGTCAGCAGTGAGCTTGTGACTGATTGGAGGACATCACAAGCTGCATCAGCGTTAGCACAGGGTGGATATACACAGCGAACACAATCACCTGTGTGAACTCCCTCGGAAGGTAGTACGGCCTTGTGCTAATAGCTAAAAGTTCAAGTGACACCGAATGTAGCCGTAAGTACTCGACAACAGCAAGAGCCAGAAGCTTTGTGAGCCCAACACATACATACTTGCTATGGTATTGTTATAGTATTTCCTTTACATATCACTTTGTCCTTAGTTGTGATTTTTCCCTGTTCCTGTGCGAACCCAAATTAGCGCCACACGTTGCTTTTCAGATGGTCTGGAGTGTAGATTTCAAACTCCCCAGGCGTAGTTGTTGTAGCCGTTGGCGCAACCATTGTTCTGGTATACAAAATAGGTGCCAACCAGAATGCTAACTAACGTCACCTACAGGGGCCAGATGACCAATAATAGCCTTGCTAATGAGCTCGCGATTCACTTCACGAGGCGTGAAAAAGCCTCGGAATCTGAATTGAAAATGTTTAAAAGCAAAACACATTTACAAAAAATAATGCCCATGACAGGTCCAAATATTGAGGCCTGCCTAATATTCGTTCAAATATCTTTATTTTTGTAAATATTCCAATTATATTCGAACGATGAAGTTCAGAGTCAAAGCCCTAGTTCTTGACTGTTGCAGTAATTAGCCTTCATTTTTCATACACCAAACACCAAGGCAAATTCCTTCCTCTAAAAAAGGAGTGGCATTTTCGTGGCCATATTGCACTGATATTTTTGTAATTCTGGAGACTTTGTAAAAAAATAGTATAACATGAAAGGCTTTTTGTCTGAAGTTATTATCAATATAAAGCCCCAAAAGTTCGATTTAGCAATTATTGTCTAAGAAAAGAATGCAACAATGAAACTTAGGGAATGGTGAATATTTGAGTAAATAAATACATAGTAGTAATTACGTCCTTACAACGTGTAGCAATGAATTTGCAAACAGACAAATTAAATATATAAAATAAATAACAAAAAAGGGTTTGAACTAAACACTGAGAACTGGGGAAATACTGCCTTATATTCTTCTGAAGCAGGTGGTTGGACATTGTTATCAGATCCTTTAAATGAGAAAGTGTAGCAACTAATAATATAATAGCTGTCAACTGATCACCACCTGGTAGTGAGTCGGATCCGCTGGCAGGGGAGGAAGCTGGACAGACCCAAACATATTGTGAGGGTCTGCTGGGAACGTCTGGCGGAACCCTTTGTCAGGGAGGTCTTTAACTCCCACCTCCGGGAGAGCTTTGATCAGATTCCGAGGGAGGCTGGGGACATTGACTCTGAATGGACCATGTTCTCCACTTCCATTGTTGACGCAGCTGTCTGGAGCTGCAAGGTCTCCTGTGCCTGTCGTGGCGGCAATGCCCGAACCTGGTGGTGGACTCTGGAAGTAAGGGATGCTGTCAAGCTGAAGAAGGAGTCCCATCGAGCCTGGTTGGACCGGCGGACTCCTGTGGCAGCTGACGGATACTGGCAGGCCAAGCGTGCGAGGGTTCATGGGAGTTTGCCCAACCAGTCCACGTGTTTTGTGGACTTGGAGAAAGCACTTGACCGTGTCCCTCGTGGCATTCTGTGGGAGGTGCTCCGGGAGTACGGGGTCAGAGGGCTGTACGGTCCCTGTATGACGGGAGCAGGAACTTGGTTCTCATTGCCGGCAGTAAGTCAGACCTGTTCCCAGTGCATGTTGGACTCCGGCAGGGCTGCCCTTTGTCATCGGTTCTGTCCATTATTTTTATGGACAGAATTTCTAGGCGCAGCCAAGGCCGGAGGGGGTCTGGTTTGGGAGCCACAGGATTTCATCTCTGCTTTTCACGGATGATGTGGTCTTGTTGGCTCCTTCAAGCCAGGACCTCCAGCATGTCCTGGGGCGGTTTGCAGCCGAGCGTGATGCGGCTGGGATGAGAATCAGCACCTCCAAGTCCGAGGCCATGGTTCTTGACTGGAAAAAGGTGGCTTGCTGCCTCCGGGTTGGGGGAGAGTTACTACCTCAAGTGGAGGAGTTTAAGTATCTTGGGGTCTTGTTCACGAGTGAGGGAAGGATGGAGCGTGAGACTGACAGGCGGATCAGTGCAGTGGCCGCAGTAATGCGGTCGTTGTATCGGTCTGTCGTGGTGGAGAGAGAGCTGAGTAGAAAGGTGAAGCTCTCAATTTACTGGTCAATCTAGGTTCCTACCCTCAACTATGGTCATGAACTTTGGGTCATGACCAAAAGAATAAGATCCCGGATACAGGCAGCTGAAATGAGTTTCCTCCGCAGGGTGGCGGGGAGCTCCCTTAGAGATAGGGTGAGGAGCTCTGTCACCCGGGAGGAGCTTGGAGTAGAGCCACTGCTCCTCCACATCGAGAGGAGCCAGCTGAGGTGGCTCGGGCATCTGTTTCGAATGCCGTCAGGAGGAGACCCCGAGGAAGACCCAGGACACGCTGGAGTGACTATGTTGCCCAGCTGGCCTGGGAACGCCTTGGGATCATCCCGGAAGAGCTGGAAGAAGTGTCCGGAGAGAGGGAAGTCTGGGTGTCCCTGCTCAGGCAGCTGCCACCGTGACCCGGCCCCAGATAAGCAAAAGAAGATGGATGGATGGATGGATAGATGCTTTTGTATTCAAAGTTCAGGTATTAGCTGACATATTTCATGTTGGAGAGCAAAATGTGAAAATCTCTTGCGTTAGCCATAGACCAATATACAGTGGAACCCCAGCTTACGAAGACCCCATTTAACGAAAAATTCAAGTTACGAAGGCACTTAACGGCAATATTTTTGCCCGTGGTACGGCAAAATGCCCGCGTAACGAAATCCCACAAATACAGGAAAATTCACATTAATTTCAAATTTCTCGCGACCATAATTAAAGAAAAATCATAAAATAGAAAATTTTAAAAAAATTATACGTTTAAAAAAATGTTTAAAAAAATCATTGCACAGCATACAAACGTACATGAATTAACGTAAATGTAAGTTTTAGTTTTAATGTTTAGAATTAAATTCCATAATGTTATGTGCATGTACACGTACGTATGCATGCATGCATACGTATGCTTTCTTCAGCCTCCACCACCTCCGCCACCAAGAACTTTGTCTTCAGCCAGCATCGCCTCACTCAAAAGGTACATACATACCTTATTTTATTGATATTTATTAATACATTTATCATTTATAAATTATTTTCTTCATTTCAGATTGTATTTTGGAATATTCTTAGTCTTTTTTTCAAATATTAAGTCATATTTGTAGAAGAAAAACACGACTGGTAGGGGACCTGGAACGAATTAGGCTATTTATAGGGAAAAAGGTGCTTTGACTTACGAAAATTTTGACTTACGAAAGACCCTCCGAAACAAATTCATTTCGTAAGTCGGGGTTCCACTGTAATTTGGAGAAAAAACTGAGAAAATGGAGAATTTGGTTTTTATTATTGCAGAAAATGAGATCTGTAGCAAACACAAGTTCCACAAGTCACACATTTTGATCAGAAAGGTAATACTCACAAATTAACACAACACCAATGAACTTTGTAAATGCAAAACACCAGAAGTGAAGCTATTCATTGCTTATAAGCTAATAACTACATTGCCACCACATGACTGTAACTATACTTAACACACTTTAGTATAAATAGATCAGTCTATAAGATGGAAAGTTATGCTGCTTGTACCATGTATTTAACGCAAGTAGTAGGAAAATAATGTTAAAAAGCCTTTATTAAGTTCCCATTAAAGACCAACAATAAAAAACAGCAACAATTTGACTGGAGGGTCTTCATCAAGTTGTATGGAAGGAGAGAGTGTTCACTTACTTATTTGAAAAGAACAGTTTGAATGTGTTTTTATTGCAGAAGTTATTATTAGTTATTGTAACAAAGAAAATGCTCTTTTAAACAACATGAACCATAGTCCCCCTCCTTCTTCCCTAATCCAACCTCTTCTCCTGCCAGCTTTTGAGTTGGTTACTGTTGCACCACCCATGTGCAAATCATAGTCACACACAAAAACAGACCTCTGCCCATAAGCGCATTCTAGATGTCAGTGTGTGCAGTTGTGGCCTTCATACCATGGATTTGACCCATGGAGGATGATGCATTACACAATTAGGCTTCTCTTCCTTTTTATGAGGCCTGCCGCTTATTGGGAGCGGAGTTACAGTATATGGCATCTAAATTGGCTAATGCTCCACCATGTTTGCAGAAATGTGTGATCCTGCTGACAGACAGACGCAGGTGAAAGTGTTTCCTTTCACCCCTGCAGGGATGGCAGAAGTAAAAGTGATAATGCAACACTTTTCTCACTATATGAGGTATTATTACATTATGAGTTGCTATTACATTGTGAGCAGTATCAATAAGGCTCTTAATGTAGTAAGTTATTACATTATTACATTATGTGCTGATTATTAGATTATGAACTTTTATTACATTGAAATCATTACATTATGAGCCGTTACTACATTATTAGTTGCTAAAAGCCTGCAGGGTGAAAGACTTTCTTCCTGAAAGAAGCTCCCCCTCAACTGTCAACATAGACAAGCCAATTCTAATTTTTTCAAGAGCGAGGCTGACCTCTTAGGCCATATCATATAGAATATCTAATCAAATCTAAAGCAAAGACACCATATAGCACAGAGAATTGTGGGAAAACTATTAGAAGCATAAAGACGTTGATATGAAACAGTTTCTGTGTGTGGGACTAAAAAAAGCAGATGCCTTACTTTTGCTGTTGTGTAATCCACCACCTTCTTTGTCGTCAGGTCACACTTGTTTCCAACCAATAGCTTGTTGACGTTTTCACTGGCATAGCGATCAATCTCCTGTAGCCATTGTTTGACATTGTTGAAGGACTCCTGGCATGGGGAACAGATAAACATTAGCACTAAGCTAAATGTGCTACAGGACATCAGCAGCTTTAATTAGTTTTCAAAACTTTTTAAGGCAACATGGACGCAGCTGATTTTTAAAAACAGTGTGCACAGCTGCTAATCACTGCTATGACAGAACAGTATAAAAGAGGGTATACCGCTGAACTTTAGGCTCTGCGTGGATGCTATGCATAAATTTTAAGGTTAACTGACACGAGAGAAAAGATTTAATTTTACAGTTTAGTTTAATGTTCCAACATTTTGTGTGGGTGTGATATTACTGCTATCATAGCTGTATGACCTGGCTCATGCTACAGTCTTTGTACAAGTTGAACTTACATGCCAACATACAGAGAAGAATGAAATGATACAGAGTAGAAAAACATGTATGTATATATATGTATATATATGTATATATATGTATATATGTATATATGTATATATGTATATATGTATATATATATATATATATATATATATATATATATATATATATATATATATATATATATATATATATATATATATATATATTTGTGTGTATATGTGTGTATATATGTATATATAGACACACACTTACAAGAGTAAGGTTATACACACCTGGTCTGTGACATCATACACAACAATGATACCATGAGCACCTCTGTAGTAGCCGGATGTGATAGTACGAAACCTCTCCTGACCTGCTGTATCCCACTGGAAAAGGATAAACAAAATATTTAGTTAGTTACAATATTTGGTATTGTGTACAACAATTTTGTCCATCTTAAGTAACAATTGCAAACAATCAGTGTTGCCAGATTGGGCTGATTTCTGCCATATTTTTATATATATATATATATATATATATATATATATATATATATATATATATATATATATATATATATATATATATATATATATATATATATATATATATATATATATATATATATATATATATATAACTAGTAAGTATATATAGATATATATGAAACAGTGGGTTACTTACAATCTGAAGTTTAATGGTTTTTCCATCTAGTTCTATGGTTCGTATTTTGAAGTCCACTCCAATAGTGCTAATGTAACTTTCTGTATATGTGTCATCCTGCAAAGAGAGAAACATGGTGTTGATACAGTGAACATACCAAGAGTACAGAAACTGGAGCATGTTACACTGTGATTAATAACTTATCAGAAAGTTGACCTGTATTATCACCTGTTTACAATAACTTGGTTTAATATTTAGTTAATAAGAAAACCATTTAAGATGAACGATATCTATTGTTGTCCAACTGAAGACAGCTTTTGCCAGGCTGCATGAGTTCAATGCTAAGTAAAACTTAAAATGCTGCAAGCTGGAATCCTGCTTGGGGAAAAGAGTTGATATAAAAACACATTGCACTGTATGTGATGTTAGACAAACTTACTGCAAATCGGAGAAGAAGGCAAGACTTTCCAACACCAGAGTCACCAATCAGGAGCAGCTTGAATAAATAGTCACTGTGAAAGAAGAGTAAAACAAACTTTCAGTTAAAGATTACAAAGGAATTGTTGATTGATGGGCCTTTTACTTATTGACATTCCTTGATTTACTGTC
Source organism: Acanthopagrus latus (assembly GCF_904848185.1). NCBI lineage: Eukaryota > Metazoa > Chordata > Actinopteri > Spariformes > Sparidae > Acanthopagrus > Acanthopagrus latus. The sequence goes on from NC_051053.1 coordinate 1,866,181, forward strand.
AGTTTCAGTAAGATGCAAATATGCTCATCAGCATTAGTTTCATTACATCGTTGGACAGAGTGGTTGAGAAGCTGACATTTTACATGGACAGGAAAAAATCCAGACAATGAACTCTGCTGAGCTCAGGAACATTTTCAGAAGGAAGTGTAGGAAGCTGACTGATCATGTGATTGGACATATGAAGCAGGTCGAAAAGACTGAGGAAACAGAACAGACAAGTACCCAACTAGTCCACTTCCGCGTTTAGTCTGACTCATATTCACCAAACGTATATAAAAGCTCAATTCAATTTTAGGAGCAAACTCTTGGCTTGATGCCATGTTGTTGTGTTTGTTTCCCTGTGGAAAGTCAATGCGGGGGGATGGCAGAGCCCACTAATAACTACAGGGGCCCATAGGGAGTGGCGCCGGAGCAAAGTAAAGATAAAGTAGTTTGTTTTTTTAAATCGTCCACAAACTCAAATTAATCAATTTTACTGATTTATTGCCTAGCCCTAGTTGCCAGTCTGATATGTGTAATCTTCAGACTTGACAGAGGAAATTTACTTTCAGTTCCTGGATTATGTGCATCGTCTTTGTAATTTATTGTGGGATGTGACTGACAGTTACTCAGTTTTCATTTTCAAAGTGGCATGGGGCGACTTGCATACCAAGGGACGGCATTCTATAATTACATTTGGATTCTCCAACCTAGTGGCCCACCTTAACACTAGTGTTGTCACGATACCAAAAATGATGACTTTGGTGCAAAACCTGCGAGGGCTGAATGATATATCGTTATTGTATATATATCTAGATATGAACATTCAAGATATTAATGTTAAGGCATGTCATAGTTTCTGTCCAGCTGCTGCACAAGGTTCAGAAATCCACTTTTCTCAACTGTATATATTGGCAACTGATCAAGACAAATAAACTCAGCTACTGCTTTGTTCAGTCTTTTTGCATCTTTCCAGTCTTTATCGTGCGTTCTGTTGCAATCAAAACAGAGGTGGAAGGGAAGGCTGCCTCAACTAGCTGGTTGTAGGTTGTGCTTGTATCTGTTTGTCTGTGTAGAGTGTGGGGCAGTGATGGATAAATTATGCTTGAGTTTCAATATCATCATCATTAGTATTATTATTATCATCATTATTATCATCATCATCATTTCAGTTTGATAGGTAACCTAGCTGCCAATGTGGTTACAAGCATCTCTGTATCCCAGAAGACAAGTGTCTTCTTGTTTTGTTCATCTGTCTTGTTTGCTCTCCGAGATTATTAAATGACTTGATTTTCCATTAAAAGCTCAATACTTGTAGCGGAAAAAAATTAACAGCACATTAACTACAATTTTATTCAGAATAAAAATAATGCACGTAAATGACATTACCTGTAAGTCCGGCAATTCATAAAATAAGATAATACTTTATTAGTCCCACAAAGGACAAATTGCATTTCATGTTGAAAAAGTTCAAACCCTGGATTATTAGCCTGCAAACTACATTAGTGCACTAAAGTACAACACAAATTGTGTTGTGATATGCAAATCCTCCTGGACAGATCACTGTCTCACCTGGAGAAGCCTGGAAGCTCTGTGAGGATCATGTTCTTTGATTTCTCCAGTGCTTTCAACACTATACAGCCTGCACTTTTGGGGGACAAGATGGGGCTCGCAGGGGTGAACCAACACCTCACATCCTGGATCCTGGATTACCTCACTAACTGGCCACAGTATGTGAGGACTCAGGACTATGTGTTGGACACAATAATCTGCAGTACAGAGGCCCCACAGGGAACAGTCCAGGCCCATTTCCTGTTCACCCTGTACACCGCAGACTTCTACCACCAATCCCCTCACTGCCATCAACAGAAGTCCTCTAACGACTCTGCTATCCTCAGCCTCATCAGGGACGGGGACGACAGAACCTACAGAGAACTTATTCAGGACTTTGTGGACTGGTGCCATCGGAACCACCTCCAGTTCAACGCTGGGAAGACCAAAGAGCTGCTGGTGGTATTCTGCAGGCACAAACAACCCTGCACACAGGTGAACATCCTTGGAACAGACATTAATATGGTGACATCTTACAAGTACCTGGGAGTTGACATGAACAATAAACTGGACTGGACTGATCACACTGCAGCTACATACAAGAAAGGTCAGAGCAGACTGTATCTGCTGAGGAAGCTCAGGTCCTTTGGGGTGCAGGGGGCACTCCTGACCTCTTTCTATGACTCTATGGTGGCATCAGCCATTTTCTATGGAGTAGTCTGCTGGAGCAGCAGCATCTCAGCAGCAGACAAGAAGAGACTTGATAAACTTATCAAGAAGCTTGTCCAGGATGATGGACAAGCTGTCATCACTGCTGGTGCAGGAGTCCCACCCCCTGCATGTCACTTTCACTGCACTGGGCAGCTCCTTCAGCAACAGACTGATACACTCTAAGGGTGTGAAGGAGAGGTATCACAGGTCCTTCCTTCCTGCTGCTGTCAGACTGTACAACCAGCACTGCTCCCTACAGACCTCACCTTGTACTCTGTACTGTGCAATATACAAACCTAATTTCTGTATTTTGCACTATTTGGGCAGTTTCCTAAACACCCATATCTATCATTTGTATTTAAAATCTGCGTATAAAAATCTGCTTTTAATTTTGCAATATATAATGTAAACATGTATAAAGTCTATTCTATTTCTTCCCTTTTGGTCATATTGTTTATTCTTATTACTGTTTTTGTTCTATAACATTCTGTCACTGCAACACATTTATTCATTTGTGGGACATTAAAGGATTTCTGAGGATTTTGATTCTGAAATGACCAAGACCTGGTGGAGGTCTGTGCTCTAATCAGACCATCTTCCAATACTATAAATTACAATGTATATTATAAATTATTGACAAAAAAGTACATGATTATATTACTATCAGTACTAGGTTTTGACTCCGAACTTCGTTATTTAAATATAATTTGAATATTTACAAAAATAAAGATATCTGAACGAATATTAGGCAGCCCTCAATATTCAAAACTGTTATGGGCATTATTTTTTGTAAATGTGTTTTGCTTGTAAGCGTTGTTTTCAATTCAGATACCGAGGCTTTTTCACACCTGGTGAAGTTGTGAATCGCAAGCTCATTAACAAGGCTATTATTGGTCATCTGGCTCCTGTAGGTGACGTTAGCGCCCCGGTTAGCGCCTATTTTGTATACCAGGACATTGACCACGCCAACGCCTACAACACCTACTTTTGGGGAGTCCGAAATCTACACTCCAGACCATCTGAAAAACAACGTGTGGCGCTACTTTGGGTTCCCAAAGGAACAGGGAAAAATCACAGTAAAGGACAAAGTGATATGTAAAATATGTAGGCCCAAAATCATGGTAAAATGACGCTGTACAACACAACCAAAAGTGGCATAAGGGAAATGTTCCATGGAGAAAAACTGCCTATTGACATTGACAACTTAAGTTTGATACCAATATAGGTCTTACTGAGGGCATTTAATGGTCAAAATATTATTAATAAATCTTCAAATATTTATTAAGCTCTTTGAACTCTTTGAACAAGTCTGCATGTCTGTCATCTAGGACTGCAACTAACGGTTATTTTGGTTGTCGACTTATCTATCGATTATTTTTTTGATTAGTCACGATTATTTTGGATGCGTCTGTTTCGACTTTGGTTTTACCTCATATTCTCCGAGCAAATTAACAACCCATGAAACATGCATTTGAAAACATAATATTTTGAAACACAACTGGACTTTTAATATGTCAAGTGAACTAATTAATGCCAATTATAAAATTTTCAATTCAACCCTTTAGGCGCCAAAGTCGCAAATTTGCGCACCCCACGGTACTCAACAAAACAGCTGTTTTCTCGTAAAGGGGGGTTACATGTCGTTCATACTCCCCACCACTAGTTGGCAGACATCTCTTACGCTTGCTAGTCACGGTGCGTCTTTGCATAACAATGGCACTGCCACGCAGAGCGAGGAACATGCATAAGCACAAACATACGACCCTTTGCCCAACATAGGTGGGAATGGAAATGATACACAAACTCGTATCAGTAGGGGAGTGAATGGATGTGGTAAAAGTAACGGGGGGGCAGGGGGTGAGAACAGCGCTGGGACCAGCGTTAGTGTTCACTCTTTCTACCGCGACGGTCATGTAGCCTCCATCCGCGGCAGTGGTCACGAAGCACAGAGCACACACGAGTCCAACTCTTCTCACAACACTAGAGGGGATAGCAGGGGGAGACGTGGGCGAAGTGTCCGTAGAAGGGCTGATGGATGTCGTAGGGGAATATATATATATACACAATACAATACATACAAAGGACAATTAATAGTAATAGTAGTAAAATAATAGTAACGCACAGTGACTTGAATAAATAATTTTAATCTGATCACTGGTTTGGAAATATTAACACGTTAGATTACTCATTACTGACAAAAGTGGCCAGCTCATAATTACAGCTCATGTGTCGGGCCGGGCCGGGCCGGGCTAGGACTCCTCGTGCACGGGTCTGGTCAGGTCAGGTTTGATTTTTGGGCCCAACCTAAGTCACACCTAAATTTAATATCATATATTGAAGATACAGGAGGTTACCACCTGAAAATGTTCCCACTCTTCGGATGTGTTTGGTCTCGCTTTCCTGCTTTCAACATGTTCCGCCATCATTCATATTCTTCTTCTGCTACTGTGTCTGCTTCTTTTTCCTGCAGAACCGTCTTCTTCTATGCCACACTGTGGTGCGCATTCTAGTAGCGGTGCTAAAGCGATCTGCTCCGGTTCAGATCTTAAAAAATATATAATAATAATAATAATAATAATAATAATAATAACAATAATAATAAATACGAGATATTCTGCGTCTACAATAATTTTTACTGTCGACATAATCAATTATGTCAACTAATCATTGCAGCCCTACTGTCAGCTAGATGTTTCACGAAGTTGGATGTGTTGGCTCCCTTGGTCATCACGGATTTACAGATGGGCCTTGTGGTGTCCGTGGGCTTGCCCTTACTGTCGGCAATGTAAGTGAAATATTTCTAGATTTCACTCCATGCATCTGCTTTTTCAACAAGCCTAGGACTGTTGGCAGGAACACTCATGCTACTTTCAGCCATGTCTGCCTCGCTCTGCTCTGTGGCTGTCTGTCACCATGAAACCACAGCCACTCTGGCTGCAGGCAGTGAGGAAGCAGAGAGAAGCTCTGCACACAGACATGCTACCCTACTGTCACACAAAGTTCATTAAGTTCCAATACTGGGTACGGCGGTACATTCTAGTGCAACACTACTTAACACAATCATGCAGTGAGGTAAGTCCCGACATCCTGCAGCCAATGAAAGTCTAAACTACACTATAATGCCAAAAGTATTCACTAACCCATCCAAATAACTGAAATCAGGTGTTCCAATCGATTCCATGGCCACAGGTGTATAAAAGCAAGCCTCTAGGCATGCAGACTGTTTCTACAAACATTAGTGAACGAATGGGTCGCTCTCGGGAGCTCAGTTAATTCCAGCGTGGTACTGTGATAGGATGCCACTTGTGCAACAAGTCCAGTCGTGAAATTTTCTCGCTCCTTAATTCTTCACAGTCAATTCAGTGGTCAAATCAGTGGTATTATAACAAAGCGGAAGGGACTGAGAATGACACCAACTCAGCCACGAAGTGGTAAGCCACTTAAAATGACAGAGTGGGGTTAGCGGATGCTAAGGTGCATAGTGCACAGACGTCGCCAACTTTATGCAGAGGCAATCGCTACAGACCGCCAAACTTCACGAGACCTTCAGATTAGCTCAAGAACAGTGCATAGAGAGTTTCATGAAATGGATTTCCATGGCCGAGCAGCTGCATCCAAGCAGTACATCAATAACTGCACTGAAAAGGCACTGCAGATGTGACAGCTTGACCGGTTGTTTACCAGGGAGGAAACTATAGTTCACAAACCACTGCAACAGCTCCGCTGGCCCTGGTCGTCTGCTGGACAACAAGAAGAAAAAAGATCTGGGGGCCAGCAGCCGAGTGCCTGATCTAGCCTGTCTTCCCCCTTGGTGGCCTGGTAGTCCTGCTGTACAACCAGGGGGAGGGAGGGACTGCTACTAGCTACTTGTGATCACAGAAACAATATATTTCACAGTACAACCCCAAGCATCCTTGTCTGCATTATGTTCTGAAAAACAATTAAAAAAAAAAATAATTTCACATTGGTGCAGATCAAATAGCGTAAGCATCGAAAGCAAAGGTCAAAGGTCAATATATCCATTGGGCTCTACTTCATCAATTGCAATTTAATCATAAACAATATATCACGATATCTGTCTAGTGAACAGTGACACAGAGAGACTGAGGGACAGGGAGGAGAGGTCTGCCCAACTATATCTATAGACATGCTGGACTGTTCATGAACACAACATACAATAAACAATACAATAACCATGTGCAATAATACCAGACCCATAACAGATACTGTGAACAGTTTTACGTGTGTGTTTTTTTATATATATATATATATATCTATATCTATATCTATATATATCTATATCTATATCTATATCTATATCTATATATATATATATAAAAAAATGTCATGTCATGATTTACGATTTTGAACATTTTTTTTTCCCTTCTAAAGAACAAACTTCAAATTTGTATTCATTTTAATGTTTTATTTTTTAACAACACTGCCTTACCATTTTGAACAGTGCACCTTTCTAAAACAGAGGCGTAATATTCCTCCTTTTCAAAAAGCCGCCACTGTGGTAGGTGTAAACATGTGACGTGACGTGAAGCTCGAAGTTGGTCTGTGAACAGTGACAACGGATTTGTCTTCAAAATAAGAGCTTTACATCGCACCTATCGGAGTTTAGAGCTGGGTTCTTAGCGGGGGGCTTTTAATTTGAGAGTAGCGATAGTTTCAAAAGTGTAATTTGAAAGAAGCTTGCGCTACAACAACAAGCTAACACAGCCAAACAGCCGCTGAGATCCGGGAGACACTAGCATCTCCTGGATCTCAGCAGCTGTCCAGTTGCTCATCTTGATGTCCGTGGATGAAGTGATGGACTGACTGCTATGATCAGCTGTTTCTTGGTTTTAAAACTCCTCGGCTCTGGGTCGCACAACAGTACAGTTACCATTTGATAACCTCATGCTGCTGGTGGCAGAATGGTTAGCTAACTGTAGCTTGCACAGCTTGCATATAACTTTATCTCTACGCTCAGCATTTTTGCCGTCTACTGACCAAAATCCTAAGTATTTCCAAACAGGGCCTTTTAGGTTGCTTGGAGTCAAAACTACTCCCTCTGCTGCTGAGTTGGCTGGCCCTGAACTTTCTGCCATTACGTTTTTCTCTCCGCCATCTGCATCTGCCACGGTTTTTGTCGTGTCTCACTTTCAGCAGTGAGTGACGCTGTGCAAGTGTGATTCCTCTGACCTGTCCCTGACCCGTCATGCAGTGTGCCCACTCACAAAGCAGCCGCTAATGTGTTTTTTCCACAGTCGAATATTAATTTTCACAATCGCATCTCTGTTTTTCTTTTTTAAATATTCTAATATATATTTGAATTTAGAATATTCATTGACAATCCTAGTGTACACATTCCCATTGCACATAAAGGCCAAATCTTAGTGGGTTTTATTGTGATATCTGACCAGTGGAAAAAGTGTCCTACTTAATGTAACATGTTCCTCTTACCTCAAACCTGCACATTACAGTTACAATCACTCTCCCAACTCCAGGCTATTACCCATTGTATCCACTAAAATCCTAAACACGCCATTAATAAGGGTCAAGTTGTGCAAATTTAACATTCCTTCAGGCCTGTAATGCAACCATCATCAACCACAACTTTAAAACCACTGACAGACGAAGTGTACTTAGTTTTGATCATCTTGTTAGAGTGCAATGTTCAGCTAGGAAACCTTGTGTCCTGATATTCATTGTGATGTTATTTAGACAAATGCAACTCACCCAAACACCACTGCAGACCAAGTACACCGCCACATGGTAACAGCACTCCCTAATGGCAGTGGCGCCCACAGCAGAACAATGTGCCCTCCTCTAAACTCTAATGTTGCATAAAGATACCCCCTCAACACTTTCACACTACCTTTCATTGAGAAATAACTTGGACATTGGCCAAGAGTATCTAGTCTCTACTAAAGAGGTGACTCATTACTACAAGATTAGGCAGTCTGACAGAGAAGAAGATCAAGTTTAATTAAAGTAATGACACAATCACAATGACCATACAATTCTTAAAATGTAAGACTAGTACTGTTAACAGCTTGTCATACTGGCAAAACCCTAACCTAAGTGAATGCTTATGAATGGAAACACTTATGAGAGAAAGAAAGCTTAAGCTATTGCTCAACACTGCTGTGGTGAAATCTAAGGCTTGTCCTGTAGCATGTGAACTACACATGACTAGTCTGTGGACAGGCTGCTACAACACTACTAAACCATATGACTTACACTTTAACTTTAAAAAAGTTAAGCATAAATCATGTTTCTACACAACCAATGTCTGCTGCTATAGAGTTTTCTCTTGGAGAAAAGAAGAAGCTGCCTGTCATAACGACTAAAGTGCAGACACCTGCAACACGGTATAAGGTGTCGTCTTTCAAACAATCCAATTAATGGAGTCCTTGCTGCCCAATCATGTTTAATACTCGCCATTTTAGTTTTTATTAATTTTACAAGATTGAAATAAGTTTACCTGAACTCGAACGGACATCGCTATAACACCTGATTTTCGCAAAACTACAGTTGATTACAAATACATAACGAATCGCGTTACAGTTACGAGCCAACATTAAAAAAGGGACCTTTGTTGTCTACTGACATCGCATCTCTGAAACCGAAAACGAACTGAAAATAGCAGTAAAGGTAAATTACAGCTGCTATCCCAACAGCTGCATTCGTTATGTGTAACGTTAAAGCAAAAACGCGGCGGTTGGTAAAAGACATCGATCGACTGAAGAATGTTTAACGCCAACACCTGCCAATGTTCCTGGAAAATGGTGACAGCATCTTAGGCAAATACAGGTGGACATTAAGGCTAATGTCAGCTGATGTTAGCCGCTAACTTAGCTCAACGGTATGCCAACGCTAACGTTAACGTGTTAGCATATGGTAAAATGTAACACAACGTAGATGAATATGATACTTACTATTCGGGATTCATTGTTGACTTGTTGTACAGTGTTTCCCCTCTCGTGAACCGTGTCTTTGTCCCTGTCTACAGATAAACAGCGCTGTTTAGTTGTGAAAACGGGAGCGGTGGCTAGCTTAGACTGTTCCCAAAAACCACGACCGGCTAGTTGTTTCTCTGCGAAAAACCAAAATGGCTACAACTCCAACCAGGAAACAGCTAACATTAGCCAGCTGGTTAGCCAAGTCGGGAATGACACAAAATATGTGGCTTGATTTAGCGAATGCCTCGTCCTGTACGACAGCCTGGTTACTCGTTCTACAGCCGTAAAGCCAATAAACAAGGGATGTAAATACACGTCTGAATAACAGCCCCTTCTCTGCCTCTCACTGAATATGTGTCCCTACCGCAACAGCGAACTGTCAATCCCAGGCAGAGATTACGTCATTTAGTGAAACGTGGCAAAGACGAGTCGGCTGGTGCCCCGTAACAATATCCACACGACACAACTTCCGGCCATATACTTCAACATAAACCTCTACGACGTGAGCTTTGCACAATTCGCTTGTGCTCTACAGTGAGGCTTTATTTACAAAGCCATAGTTATTATTTCCGTCCACATCCGTACAACTGACGGACTTGACACATTAGTCCCCAGGATGTTCATTTAACATCCAGGTAATGTGCACTTCGCTCAACACGTCTCCCATTACCACAGAAACCTCACGTGTATCATGAGTCACGGTTGTGTCACCACCTGTCGTAGAAACTGGGTGTGAACAGGGAGACTGCTACGTCATGTCAGCGCTTGTTTATAGGCAGTATATATGACTGTCCCATTCAGTCTGGTAAAGGAACATGGAAAAACAGCTCAGAAAAGTTGCTTTTCCCATTTTGTTTGGACAAGGAAAAACAAGAAGTTTACTAAAGTTGATTTTTTTTCCTTCAATGTACGTATTGTAGTACTATTAAAATGTGAAAAGTGCATATTACTTATTTTATTTAGAAACAACTTTAAGTATATTTAGTGCTTTTCACCAGCTACTTGAAGCTGTAGTCTGTAACTATTTTTTAGTTAATTTTGCTGAAATTGTCATTATGATCTGACAGTATCTGACAGCGCAAAGCCTGTCCCAATTCAAAGTGTGCTCCAAATGCTGCCTTCTTTTGCCTCTTGCTTCGAGGAGGAGGGAGGATGAAGGAGGACATGAGGCTGCAGAGAGGATGGAGAGGCTCTTCTCTGCTCCAGAGGACAATCCTTACATTATTTCTGTTATTTAGTTAATTTATGAGTTCCTTTTAAATTATTTGTTCATAATTGTTCATTTTATATAATTCATGAAATAAAATATTGTTCTATTGTTACACATTGTGTATTCCATTCAGTATTTACAACTTAAACCATATGTAAGAATGTGGCCAAAAACTACACTTACTACGCTCAAATTCAAAATACTGTGGCAAGTGGTATCCCCCTCCCCCTCCCCCTCCCCTCCAGACTCCAGGTTGCCAGAGCAGTTGGCATACCAGGATGGTGCTAATGCTGCTAGCATTAGCTGTGCTGCTAACGTTTGTTTCTATGATCAAAATTAATAACGTTATTACTCGACAGTTCAAAGTATTCAAAATGTCCATCCCCGTCAAGCTATGATGCTAACTTAGTTAGCCAAGCTTAACTTACCTGTCTAGAAGAAGAGTAGCCAATTCTGCACCCGTTTTCAATTTCCTCTCAGCTTTCAGCTGTCTCCACCATTCAGATGCATCTCCAATATAGACCCTGGCTTTGCCTCAAATTTATCTTGGCATTTTTGTGATTCATAACGAGGTCTTTTAGATTTTGTTGCCTCCGCCATTGTAGCTCAGTCGTAACTGGCAACCTGTGGTTGCTCTGCAGCTGAGACTCTACTGACTGCAATGATTTGTAGACGGCGGTGGTTGGTGCCACATGCCAAAACATGGTTTTAATTCATCAACATGATTTGCAGTCTGCAAAAGATTTTTTTTAATATGAATATTTTGGCTGTACTGTTGTTGTTGGTGGGTTCAGTATGTTAAATGAACAATACTCCTGAGTCTCTGTGGCATATTAGGATGATTTTATGGCCAGTTGCTTTAGATTCTTACATACTGTACCTTTAAGTACCTTACAATTTATAAGAGCAAACAGCATCAAGTTCTACTTTTCAGGGAGAACATGAGTTTGAATTTTTTTTTTTTTTTAATTATTAAGGTCTTAACATTTACAACTATTTACAAAATTACAGCATAAATAACTATTTACAGAATATTATTCACTTTTAACAAAAACAATTATGATTAAAAACAATATTAAACAGTTACAGATGATATACAGTAACAGGCTGAGCAGGAGTCCCTGCAGTGCTGCTGGGCTGGATGGTGTCAGTGGGACATCATCTGGGTCGGTACTCAGGGTGTTTGGGGGTCCAGTGTCCTCTGTCCACCATATCGTCCATCAACTGGGTCTGCAGTTCTGACTCCATCCACGGCTGCCATGTCATTGAGAATGTTTTAATGTTTAATTTCACAATATAATAATAATAATAATAATAATAAAAAATTACAACAAACTATCTACCAAACACTTTAAATATGAATGATGCCTTTAAAATTGTGGCGATCAGCAGTTTTTATGTCAGCATTAACATAATGTATTTATTCTCTGCAGCTAGCCTGCTGCAGACCAGGCTATCAGCCTGCCTAAGATTAATCCTAGAGATTCACCTGTATTTCCACCGTCAGTCCTGTCAGGAATTAATGTGTTTTACATTATGTCCATGGTCTTTCTAAGTATGTTGCATCATTTTAATTATCCTGCATTGAAATATTACAGATATATTGAAATTTCTCATTTCATTTGAATCTGTTGGCTGGTTGTAATTGCAAAACATCAGGGAGAAATATATTGCAAGTTTTTCACTTAATTTTTGGATTTAGCCTATCTTTAGTTAGAAAAAGATCTTAAATGTTACTTTTTGCTCTGTGTGTGCATTTTGTTTAGCATTGGTGGTTATCTTTTAAATTCTACTGCACATTCATGAAAAAGGGAGGACACCACAATGCTCTCTAGTTGAATTTATTTTATTCATTTTTTTATTTGGCAGTCCTCATTTGTCTTGGTTGCTTGGATCCTGGAATAGAGAGAGCCAAAGCAACAACGATTAAAACACTGTATTGCAGTTATTGTTACTGTGTGCACCAAAATACTCACTTCTCTTTCTAGTTTCTGGATTTCCAAGTCCAGTTTCCTGGGTGTCCGATGTTTAATCTCAAGAACCAGCTCCATTTCTTGGATTTTTCTCTTCTTGAGTTTTATTTTAACATCTGCCAGGTCTATATGTTTCTCCAGGTGCTTTGCGTATAGTTCTCACAGTGTGTGAAGTCTGTAAAAGAAATGTCAATTAGCACAGCAGGATTTGTGCATAATATAGATTTACTTTAGCCAATACTCAGTTACCAGGCTGCTTAGGAGCATCTTATCAGCATCTGGGTCCTGGTACACATATATTTTCTATTAGCACCACTATTAGCATCACTGACTTCATATCCTTTATGGACTAAATAAACAGGATATTTCCCTAAAATTGACATACCTCAAGCCTTCTGGAGTCCAGTGACACAGTCTCCTCATCTACAGAAGTGCATTCTGCAGCTGCAGATGTGCCTTCACCCTGCCATACACATGCATGTGTTGAGAGAACCTGAATTAAGATTTCACAGGATATACCAAACCTATGATTTCAATACAATGTACTAACCGGATCATCTTCCCGTGGCTTCAAAAGTGTAAGCATGTTCCCAGACACTGCAAGGAAATCCACAGTCAGACAGAATACTGTATTTATTTGATTGTGTTCCATGTGCAGTAGTTCTGCAATATGTACCTTGTATGAAGCGAACAGTTTCTGTGGCTGGGACAGAGTGTGTTACTGTCCCTCTCTGGATCCCCTCCATCACTGGCCTCCCTTTATTTAAATGGAGTGGCAGCTCCTCTGCTGGGGTCATATCCTGGCTTGGTGGGCCGCCCCCTGTTCCAGTTCTATGGGCTTTTTTTTTAAACTGCTACAATCATACAGACATTAAACATGTCAGCAGACATCTATTCACCTCATTTGTTCACTGTTACCTACTTTAAAGTCACTGACCAACCTGCAAAATGTTCTTGTATTTAATCTTAACTTGCTGCCTGGCTTTTATGGCCAGACAAGTTTGTTCTTTATGAAGGATAGAAAGATAGAATAGATAAAAACATTACATGAGTAAAATAGATTAAATGACACACATTGTGGTTAATTGTTTGCACTTAATCATACTCTACAGTCCCTGAGTAACATGCACCTCTACTTGCCACATTTAAGGCAAAGTGTACAACAGATGATTAGTGGACTTTAAAAGTAACTCCCTTAGTCCTTTAGTTGTAACCTAATTATGACAGTTCCAGTGGAGCACTGTTTATTAATCGTACAGTTTTGGACTACTATTGTCCGCTATTGTCTGCCAGGCATCCTCTCTTTCTTTAATTATGGCAGTGGTATTGCCTTTTTTTCTCATAATATTTTTCACCTCTTCATAGAACTCCACCAGGAGCTGTTGTTTGACGGCCATGAAATGTGAAGTGCGACTCTTATCCATGTTCCCATCGGTGATTCTGTGAGCAATCACAGGGTCTATTTAAGTATGCCGTGAACATGCACTTACCCTGACTATCTACACCTGGCTTGACATAGCCGCGCCTTTTCATCCTGGCTCAGCAAACGTACAACCAATTAAGCCAGGATGCGCCGAGCAGACTAGGTCAAGCCGTGCTTGCTCAATTATCCTGGATTTCGTTATTCTACTTTTGTGCAATACCCCTCACGTCAGATACTTTCAAGCTCACGCCCAAACTGTAAACAACAACAGAGCTGAAAAATTCCCCACCATTGCCCACGTCAAAGAGACAAAATAATGGGCACTGTTTAGCTCAGTGGGTAGAGCAGGTGTCCCATGTACAGAGGCATTGTCCTTGTTGCAGTGGAGCTGGGTTTGACTCCCAGCCTGGGGCCCTTTGCTGTGTGTTACTCCCCCTCTCTCTGATCCTGTTTCCTGTCACATCTTCAGCTGAACTATCAACAAAGCCATACAAAGGCCAAAATACTAAAAAAAATACCTTTATTGGAGCGTCATTTCAGAGGTGAAAGGAGCCTTTGTAAGGACTCAAAGCAATGCTGTGACAAAGCAATGCGATCAAATTGTACACTAGGAAGATGATCATCCTCACACTGAATACCAAATACGGCTGTGAGAGGGTTCGGGTGTATTGGTCTTTTAAATATCTTCAATAGGGCATCGAATATAGATTACCAGAAACCTCAGAGTCTCGGACAAAACTGGAATGTATGAGCTAATTTTGACCCAAGATCTACTTTTCAAGTAGCCAACCTCCCAAAATCTACCAGTCCAGTGTCCAGTAACCGCTGTAGCACAAACCCGCTCTCTCTGCTCCTCTCTCTCTCTCACACACGCGCACACACACACACACACACACACGCGCCAATCTGCATGGTGAGTAATAGCCATAACTGACCTTAATACGAACCAAACAGAAAAACCAGGTACAAAACAGGTCAATCTCTGAGTTTGAAAAAAAAAGGTAATCACTTCCTACCTTAGTGGGAGACCTGGCACTGGGAGGAGGAGGCTAGCTTCTCATAGTCAGGAGTGTAGGAGCTCGTTGCAAGGCATAGGCAGGCTGCAAGGTGGTCATCAGTCATCGATCTGTACTTGGACTTGATGATTTTCATGTGCGAGAAAGTAGACTCGCACAAATAAGTTGATCCAAAAAGAGCTGTCAGGTTCAAGGCACATCTTCTGAGATTAGGATACTTCTCCTCCACCAGTAGTTTCCAGAACACTGCATGCTCTCCAGGTTGAGCGAATGTTGTTCTGGCTTTGATCTAAATGCCATTTTGCAATGTCAGAATCTCATCCTCAAGAGTGGAGCTTTCCAAGTTGAAAAATGATTTGAATTTGGCAGCAATGTCACCAACATCAATACTTGCACCAAATAGATAACACATATAGCTGGCTACAGGCTCGATGGATGCAAAGTCAGCAAAACGCCTCTCAAACGCTGACGAGATGCTCTGAACATGCTCCTCATAACGTGCAGTGTCAAGCTGTGTCACACCTTTACAATGACGTTGTAGTTCTGCTTGCATGTGAGGGAAGTTGCGCAGGTTACCACACTGCAGCCTGCTTGACATCATGTTCACTAAACTCATCATGTTGATTACATCTATACCCTTACCCTGCAGCTCTAAGTTCAGTTCACTGAGATCAGTGAGGAAAGATAAATCTAAAAGCCACTGGTGGTCCTCTAGCTTTGTTTGGTAATCCACATGTTTTGAAAGCTTCAGGAAGTCCTTGATTTCAGGCAACAGCTCTGTAACTTTGGCCAAAAATTTACCTCTGCAGCTTGATGAGATGTACTTTCTTTGCACAGTGCAGTGAACCCACTGGTGCAGCCCAACATAGCAGGCACCTCATCAGTTGTGATGGAGATCAGCTTGAAGAGCAGCAGTTTTGTCTCGCTAACAAATCCTGTGAAAGCATTAAAAATATCCTCACCTCTGGTGTGTCCTTTTAATGGCAAAATGGTGAGTAGCTCTTCCTTGGCACTCATGTCTTCAAAAACAATCCAGATGAAAACACACAATTGTGCCACATCCACCATATCAGTCGACTCGTCAAACTGGAGGGAAAAGCACTTCCACACATCAATATCCTTCCTCAGTTGCTCCTCCACATCCACCTCACATCGACTTGTAGTAGTATTGTGGGAGAGTTGCACTTCTTTAATAGCCTTCATGATCTCTGTTTTATTTTTAAAGTTGTCAAAAAGGCTATCCACTGCATCGAGAAAGGCTTCCTTCATAATATCGCTTTTTTTGAACAGCTTCTTGTGTTTAGCAGGATGTGACTGGCGCGATAGGAAGCAATAGTTGCAGCCTTACCCTGGGTCTTTGGTTTGGTGAAGATTGACTGCTGTGCCGCAGGCTGTGCTTTCAAATGCTGCATTTTTTGTGGCACGTAAAGGCGTTTTTGCAGGGAAATCCCTCTCGTAGCTCCTGTGTACCGTTTTAAAATGCCACTCCAGATTCCCTTTCTCTGCCAACACCACCGTTGCATTGCAGATCAAACATACAGGCTTTGAATGAGAATAAACAAAATAATCCTCTTCCCATTCAGGATGAAAATGGTAGGTCTTGGCTTGTTTCTCCTCAGCCATGTTAACGTTTAGGAGTGTGTAACCGCTCTACCAGTAGACCGCGATCTGGTTGGGCACTCCTA
Organism: Acanthopagrus latus; assembly: GCF_904848185.1. Classification (NCBI taxonomy): domain Eukaryota; kingdom Metazoa; phylum Chordata; class Actinopteri; order Spariformes; family Sparidae; genus Acanthopagrus; species Acanthopagrus latus. The sequence continues at coordinate 1,882,682 of NC_051053.1, forward strand.
TATTACACTAATTATCCATTGCTGGATACATCTTTGAGATTCTGGCTTTAAACAAGTGCGGTCTATGTGCATCTTTGAATTGAGGTAGGCCATGTCTGGCACAAACTGATGAGTGTATTCTTGAAAATATGAATGAATATGTCTGACCATTCAGTATCTGTAATTTGTAAATTCAGATCAGCCTGCCATGCTTCTCTCAATGCATCAAGAAATGCCAACTGTAAAGATGAGAGTTTCATACATATATAGCAGATATTATTTGTTAGATGGAGCTGTTGGAAACACAGTATCCATGGGCTGTTGTTCGGGGATTACAGGATATTATCGTGTTTGGTTATGAATCCAATCCTGGACTTGTAGAAATCTTAAAAAAAATGTGATTTTGGTAAATCAAATTTCGCATTCATTCTGCTCTAACCGAGCAGTGCCGCACATGATTTTGTTTTATGACCTTCAATGACAATAAAAATGTTTGTCATATCAACTGAACAACCTTTCATTCATTTTTTAAATGTTCTACTGGTGCATGGATTATACAGTAATGCAGGAGAAAAAGATAGCATAAATTAATAAATAAAATAAAGTAATGCAACAGCATATTGTATTGACTGTTAATGTGCAACTGATAGACAAAAACGCGCCATGTCTGTTTTAAAAGTGAAAGTACTATAGTACGTTTGCTGAAGGATGCACTGTGAACAGTGATGTCTGCTCTCAAGAATTTGAAATATCACTGGCATATGGCATGTGGCAATGGGAAGCAGTTGTATAAAATAGGTGTTGGCTAACTGAAGACCAAACTTGGGACCAGAAGCGTAACATCATGGTGATAGGTGATGGCCAAACAAATTAACGCCACCGTGACAGCAGAGAAGAGGAGTTTGCCGCGAGTGCTGGTTGACTAAATCTTTTCCTCCGCCGCAACAACTTCACTGCCAGATGCCAGAGAATTCATCGAGAGGCTGGCGAAGTTTGTGATATTTTCATCCCTGATTTTTTGAGAGGAACGAATTAAACGCCTGGTCCCAAATTGCCGCCTGGTCTGTTAAGTGATTGAAACAATAAATGCCCCGGTTATTATTTTGATATGTTACAGTATGATAACTCTCCTGGCCCGGGGAGAGAGACGCATCACAGTCTTCAGCTGCAGACACAGTGGAGAGGTGACGAGACACCACTCATTATGATTGACAGGCATCAAGACCACTCAGCGTTACCTTACCGACCCGCCCCCCCATTTCATTCTCAAAAACAGGGCCTGTGGCAATTCTGGACAGCTGTTTTTCCCTTCCTTCATGGGCCCCTGAAGGCGTCTGGGCCCCAGTGCAGCTGCACCGGTTGCACCGCCGATACTTACGCCACTGCTTGGGACCTATCAATAATAGATGAATAAATCATAAGGCACTGATCTCAAGAATTTATCTGCACTCTCCACAGGTTATCCGGTAAGAACAGGAATGATGTTGATGGGTTAATGAATCCAATTCACACACACTCTCATTGAGATGCCCCTCATTTACTGTTGATGATGTCTGGGTGTGGTTACTACAAAAAAGAAATAAACAGAAATGTGCATTTTAATCATTATGCAATCTTATTAATACACATAAACAGACTGACATACATTAGACAATGCAAAATAAAGCTATGCAGTGAAAACAGTAAAAGGGATGAATAAATGACAGGATTTGAGAATTTATAAATTTAAGGGGCCGTCAACAAAAAGCAACCTCTTGGCTCAGAAAGGCCCATTTCTATTCCACTGGCATAGTGTGCACAGAAGGTGAGACAAATAAGTGTGCGACGATCCTAGATGCACATCGGTACTCTCACTATACTGCCGTGACTTAACTAGTGAGCACCTGAGGCCACAGCAATTACACCATCAGTCAACACAACGCAACATCAGGCATCATTTAACCATTGCACAAACACACTACAGTGTTATATTTAGATTGCTGAATCACCCAGGATATAATAAAGAACAGCGACAGAATGATAACTCGTTACTCACACTCTCAAGGACGCACAAGACGGAGTAATCAACAAAAGGGGAGAAGCAAGAGTCCAGTAAACACAGCTGCAGGTAAATGAAGTCCAAACTGCGGGGATGAGCGAATGAAATCCAAAACTGCCGCTGTGAATAAAACGCTCCTCATCGACTCGCGCCAGACACTTCGCACAGTGCAGCAGAGGTCTCTGATTGGCTCAGCGCTTCCTGCCGTTAACTATTCATGCGCGCTCCATGCACGTTCACGTGAACGCCATGCTCAAGGTAACAGGCTGTAGGACTGTGCGTGTGAACTGTGAATGGGCTAATGAGGGATGTTAAGTGAGAATTGGCAATGAAGGGCTAACCTTCTGAACGAGTTGCAAGAAATGACCAGCAGGTGTCGCATTATGTGAACCTTTTCATCAATAGCTTTTTTACGGTGGCCGATAAGGGCAAACGCACAGCAACTTCCAAACGCTGCAAATACATAGATACATATACAACGATGTGGTAGACTGAAAGACACACACAATGCTGCAAACAATGAAACGGTCCATCCATCCATCCATCCATCTTCTACCGCTTATCCGTTACCGGGTCGCGGGGGCAGCTGTCTGAGCAGGGACACCCAGACTTCCCTCACCCCGGACACTTCCTCCAGCTCTTCTGGGAGGATCCCAAGGCGTTCCCAGGCCAGCTGGGCGACATAGTCGCTCCAGCGTGTCCTGGGTCTTGCCCGGGGTCTCCTCCCAGTGGGACATGCCAGGAACACCTCCCGTGGAAGGCGTCCCGGGGGCATCCGAAACAGATGCCCGAGCCACCTCAACTGGCTCCTCTCGATGTGGAGGAGCAGCGGCTCTACTCCGAGCTCCTCCCGGGTGACAGAGCTCCTCACCCTATCTCTAAGGGAGCGCCCCGCCACCCTGCGGAGGAAACTCATTTCAGCCGCTTGTATCCGGGATCTTATTCTTTCGGTCATGACCCAAAGTTCATGACCATAGGTGAGGGTAGGAACGTAGACTGACCGGTAAATCGAGAGCTTCGCCTTTCGACTCAGCTCTCTCTTCACCACGACAGACCGGTATAACGACCGCATTACTGCGGCCACCGCACCGATCCGCCCATCAATCTCACGCTCCATCCTTCCCTCACTCGTGAACAAGACCCCAAGATACTTAAACTCCTCCACCTGAGGCAGTAACTCTCCCCCAACCCGGAGGGGACAAGCCACCTTTTTCCGGTCAAGAACCATGGCCTCAGATTTGGAGGTGCTGATTCTCATCCCAGCCGCTTCACACTCGGCTGCAAACCGCCCCAGGACATGCTGGAGGTCCCGGCTCGAAGGAGCCAACAAGACCACATCATCCGCAAAAAGCAGAGATGAAATCCTGTGGCTCCCGAACCAGATCCCTTCCGGCCCGTGACTGCGCCTAGAAATTCTGTCCATGAAAGTAATGAACAGAACTGGTGACAAAGGGCAGCCCTGCCGGAGTCCAACATGTACCGGGAACAGGTCTGACTTACTGCCGGCAATGCGAACCAAGCTCCTGCTCCGCTCGTACAGGGACCGTACGGCCCTTAACAGGGGGCCTCCGACCCCGTACTCCCGGAGTACCTCCCACAGGATGCCACGAGGGACACGGTCGAATGCCTTCTCCAAGTCCACAAAACACATGTGGACTGGTTGGGCAAACTCCCATGAACCCTCGAGCACCCTGCGGAGGGTATGGAGCTGGTCCAGTGTTCCGCGGCCCGGACGAAAACCGCATTGTTCCTCCTGGATCTGAGGTTTGACTATCGGCCGAATTCTCCTCTCCAGTACCCTGGAATAGACTTTCCCAGGGAGGCTGAGGAGTGTGATCCCCCGATAGTTGGAGCACACCCTCCGGTCCCCCTTTTTAAATAGGGGGACCACCACCCCGGTCTGCCAGTCCAGAGGCACTGTCCCCGACTGCCATGCAATGCTGCAGAGACGTGTCAGCCAAGACAGCCCTACAACATCCAGAGACTTGAGGTACTCAGGGCGGATCTCATCCACCCCCGCTGCTTTGCCACCGAGGAGCTTCCCAACTACCTCAGTGACTTCGGCTTGGGTGATGAAAGAGTCAACCTCCGAGTCCCCAGCCTCTGCTTCCTCTATGGAAGGCATGTCAGCGGGATTGAGGAGATCCTCGAAGCATTCCTTCCACCGCCCGAAAATATCCCCAGTCGAGGTCAACAGCTCCCCACCTCCACTGTAAACAGTGTTGGTGGAGAACTGCTTCCCCCTCCTGAGGCGCCGGATGGTTTGCCAGAATTTCTTCGAGGCTGACCGATAGTCCTCCTCCATGGCCTCTCCGAACTTTTCCCAGACCCGAGTTTTTGCTTCCGCGACTGCCCGCGCTGCCGCCCGCCTGGCCTGCCGGTACCCGTCAGCTGCTTCAGGAGTCCCCCGGGCCAACCAGGCTCGGTAGGACTCCTTCTTCAGCTTGACAGCATCCCTTACTTCCGGCGTCCACCACCGGGTTTGGGGATTGCCGCCACGACAGGCACCGGAGACCCTACGGCCACAGCTCCGGACAGCCGCGTCAACAATAGAAGTGGAGAACATGGTCCATTCGGACTCAATGTCACCAGCCTCCCTCGGGATCAGGTCCAAGCTCTCCCGGAGGTGGGAGTTAAAGACCTCTTTGACAGAGGGTTCTGCCAGACGTTCCCAGCAGACCCTCACAATACGTTTGGGTCTGCCAGGTCTGTCCAGCTTCCTCCCCTGCCAACGGATCCGACTCACCACCAGGTGGTGATCAGTTGACAGCTCAGCCCCTCTCTTCACCCGAGTGTCCAAGACATACGGCCGGAGGCCAGATGACACGACCACAAAGTCGATCATTGACCTCCGGCCTAGGGTGTCCTGGTGCCATGTGCACATATGGACACCCTTATGCTTGAACATGGTGTTCGTTATGGACAAACTGTGACTAGCACAGAAGTCCAATAACAAAACACCACTCTGGTTCAGATCGGGGAGGCCGTTCCTCCCAATCACACCCCTCCAGGTAACACTGTCGTTGCCCACGTGAGCGTTGAAGTCCCCCAGAAGAACGACGGAGTCCCCGGTTGGAGCACTCTCCAGTACCCCTCCCAGGGACTCCAGGAAGGCCGGGTACTCTACACTGCTGTTCGGCCCATAAGCCGAAACAACAGTGAGATACCTATCCCCGACTCGAAGGCACAGGGAAACGACCCTCTCGTTCACTGGGGTAAACCCCAACACATGGCGGCTGAGCCGAGGAGCTATAAGCAAGCCCACACCAGCTCGCCGCCTCTCACCGCGGGCAACTCCAGAATAGAAGAGAGTCCAGCCTCTCTCAAGGAGTTCGGTTCCAGAGCCCAGACTGTGCGTGGAGGAGAGCCCGACTATCTCTAGTCGGTACCGCTCAACCTCTCGCACCAGCTCAGGCTCTTTCCCCCCCAGTGAGGTGACATTCCATGTCCCCATGGCTAGAGTCACCATCTGGGGATTGGGTCGCCGGGGCCCCCGCCCACGACCGCCACCCAGATCCCACTGCACCCGCCCCCTCTGAACCCTCCCGTGAGTGGTGAGCCCACAGGAGGGCGGGCCCACGTCACTCCTTCGGGCTGCGCCCGGCCGGGTCCCGTGGGCAATGACCCGGCCACCAGGCGCTCGCCTGCGAGCCCCAACCCCAGGCCTGGCTCCAGGGTGGGGCCCCGGTGACGCCAATCCGGGCGACGTGAACTTGGTCAATGAAACGGTGCAGAGCCAAAACGACACAACTGTTATTGTTATACTATTGTAAAGGATTATAAGCAAATATTTAGACCATTTACCTTTTTATGTCGCCTCTCTAAAGGTTTTACTCCACTCTGTCAGGTGGAATGTACAGACTGTAACGCCCGCCAATGTAATAATGTCCACAAACGTAATAAACCACAAAGGTAACAAAAATCTGCTGCATTTAATATAATAAACCCACAAATTATACAAATAATACATTTTCCACATGTTGATGTTTATGATTGTGCTGACGTCAGCTGTTAGTTTGACACATTTTACACGTCACGTGGGTGAGGGCTGGGAGTAGTGAATGAGTGATTGAATTATTGACTACATATTCACCTTTTGCGGGTGGCAGCGGCATGGAGAGGGGGTGAGTAGGGAGAGTGTATTTTTTGTTGACCGCTAAAACTTTCCGCAGCTCAGTGAATATCATTACTGTGGGACTCTACTGCACTCGGTAATCGAACTTCCCCACAACAAGGAGGCTTCTCAGGTGGTGAATTTTGTTTATCTTTTCCAACAAAGCCGGCAACGATATCAAATGTTTGATGCCTTGAAATATGTGCTGGGACGCTGTTTCTAATGATGCTGAAGTTTGGTGCTGTTCTGAGCATTATTTGTGACTTTTTGATGGCGATTTATACTTGGATCTATTTACTGCAATGTATTCTTGTTGTGTGGTTGTTTCTGAGGATGCTAAAACTATGTGAGCTAGCGGTCTGCAAACTTTATCTCTCGAGGGGGGGTCGTACTCGGTTTCATGGTGTGTTAGAACATGGATTAAATTTACACCGGAATATCCCTTTAATTATCAGTATGCTGTGCCCCCTGGTGTTTTTTTTTTTTCGATGCAGAATATGGGAACTAAGTAGTGAATGAACCTGAACCTTGAACTTCATGAAAACAGTATAGTCACTCTTTTAAAGGACCTCTTTGATCGGTGAAGGGGTGTGCCATCTTTCACTAACAAACTGATCAAAACTCCCTGGCTCTCAACAAGGACGCCATTCTCTCTGCCCAATTCAAAGCCCCAAGGGGAGCTTTGAATCCTTTGGCATGGGGATTGCGGCTGTTCAAGGTGTCAAAGAGCCTGTCAATCATCTAAAAACAAATATCTGCATTAACTTTAAGCATCTAAAACCATCTCCATAACAGTGTTTCAACAGGTATCATATCAAATTAATTCTAATGTATTCAAGATTTAAAAAACCTATTCATTTCACTATGTTAAACATGCAAGTATTTGGAACTTCCCTCTACTCCCTCTATGGCCCTATGCACATCCCTAATCATATTACCTAAATGAATTCAGCCATTGCTTCACAGTCTTTAAACTGTGAGAGAGTACCTCAGGCTCTTCCTTAGAGGTGGGTAAAAATATGAATTCATCAATGCATTGCAGAATATTTTTTCCAAAAGTATTCTATATCGATTTAGAAAACCTCACTGGAGGGTCGGAGGGTGATGCGGGGATATTCTCCTCCGGGGTGGAGGTTCAGTGTCAACGTTTTACCCCCTCACATCTAGCTGGAGGGACCGCGGCTATTTCTTTGTTTATGCCAGAGAAAAATGTACCATGCAGTCCCAGAAACAATGGCACTTTCTCATCTTAACTATGTGTGACAGCAGTGGCGGTTCTACACAGGGGCCTACAGGGGCCAGTGCTCATGTAAAAATGTCACGCCCCCTCTGTGTCCCCCCCTGAGCTGACTGAATAATAAAATTAAAACAAAATAAATTGATCAAGCTATTATGATTGTACGAGCTAGTGCCAAAAGCGGAACTAATGTGATTCAGCGTTCTACAGTAATTAGAGCGACGCACCCAAATACTGCATTGCTGGGTGCAAGATGACAGTGGGAACGGCAGCAACACGTTTTGAAGACAGGAGCCGCTATTGTCTTGGTGCAAGACGTGAAGGTAAGCAAAACAATTTAATCTTGTAAAATGATTTGTTGCACATTAATGTTGTTCCTCACTCCGATAAGAAAATCTAGTTTGCAAATGTCTGGTCTCACTATGTTTACATATCGAGGCAAACTTACCGAAGCAGAAGCAAGCATCCGAATGTCAGTATCCTAGCTAGATCTACACAATGTTGTGACGTTAACTAGGGATGTAACGGTATAAAAATTTCACACCACGGTAATAGTTACCAACATTGTTACAGTTATCGGTATACCACAGTATTTTTAAAATGTTTTCAATGTCACCAAGATTTATATCTAAATAGATTTATTATATATTAAAATAGTCCAAATCCAAAACCTTAACTAAACACTGCAAAATCAACATTAAATAAGTATAAAAGAATGTATCAAAACTGTGCAAAACAGGTCATTGGCTTTTTGTGATGAGGCAGCCTGTTCTTGAAACATGTCCTTTAATGTCTGCGTTACAGAGGCAGAATGAGATGTAGTGGCAGCAGCACTCGATTGGCCAGCAGACCCTCTGTGAAAAAAAAGAATAGAATATGTCATTATTAATTATTACTGTCATTGTTACTTAATACTAAGGGTGCAACCAACAGATCACAAAACTCACAATTTAGATCAAATCACTTTTAGAAACAGGTCGGATCATTTTTCAGATCAAAATAGAAAAGATTATTGTTAAATGAATTATGAATACTCTATGAATACTCTTTTTTGGCTCTTATCTAGATACCTGTCATATTCACCATTTTATATTATTCTTTATATATAGTCTACTCTACAAATAATCCACAAGTGATATATATTTCCGATATTACTGGCTGGATATATATTGCCTGTCTGTCTCTCTGTCTGCCTTCTCATCTGTTGTCAATGGACTCGGTCAATCTGATTGGTCAGATGGCTGCTGAGCCACAGGTAGATGCTGCTCAGGTGAACAGAGCTGAGATGAAAGTCAGTCATCTCAGTCAGCTTGTATTCACTAACTCAGTCCACCCAGTACGTGTTTGTCTCAGATCCTCCTCACTGCATCTCTGCATCAATATTTGGGGAATTATTAGGTCGACTTTAAAAAGTGAAATCTACAATTAATAAGCAGTTGAGATAACGTGCCAAATCACACATCAACTTCCTTCAGTTATACCACTATCTGGTCAGTTTACATTAGTGACAACAGCAAATTAGACATGCACATACATCATGCACACAAGCTTAAGGTTAATTTACCTTGCATGCGATGAACAGTTGAGGGTGATGGTCGTGTAAATTGGATGTGTTGCTGCCCCTCACAACAACTTTCTTCTCGCAGCTCCTGCAGGTAGGGCTGCCATCCTCAACCAGCTGTCCCTGAGTATTCTTATAATAACCAGAATACACCCAGACTGCAGATTTGGTTTCTCTGAAGGTGGAAAAATGTTGTGAGGGCCGCTACTATCACGTCCTGCCTCCATCATGTCCTCTTCATCACATATAATATTATACAGTAATATTACACAATATTATTGCATGTGGCCTGACCAACCTCAAAACATGGACCTTTGACCCATCGAAAAAAATCTTTGTGGCCCTTTAACATTTGTATTTGAGTACCCCTGGTCTAGATGCATATCAGATCGCCTCGTAAAGGACAGACGCACACCCTCGTAATTTATGCTAGGGTTGCACCAATACCATAGACACTGCAAGAGTGTTTTGCCAAGGTGGTGAGTAACGACAAAGCAAGGGATGAACAAGTAGCCTATATTATGGATGGTGAGATGCTGATACGTAAATGGTCTTCCTTTGTAACTGGTGATTCCAATTGTGATTCTGTTTACCAGATAGTTGTTCCTGCAGGATGCCACCAGCATGTCATGTCAGTGGCTCATGAGAGTAAGTGGGCAGGACACTTGGCATAACCAAAACATATCAAGCCATCCTCCAACACTTCTATTGGCCAGGTCTAAAGTCAGACATTTATAAACATTGCAATGCTTGCCATGTGTGTCAGGTTGTCGGGAAACCTAACCAGATTGTCCCTCCTGCGCCATTACACCCCATTCCTGTGATCGCAGAGCCATTCGAGCGAGAGATTATCGACTGTGTTGGCCCTCTACCTCGAACTAAAAGTGGCAACCAGTAATTGCTAACTATTACGTGCGCTGCCACTCGTTACCCAGAGGCTATTCCTCTTCATTCGATAACTGCTAGTGCCATAGTGAAAGCTTTACTGAAGTAAGTAACTGCACCACCAATTATTGTCATGCGAGTCTGTGCCCAAAAAGCACGTTAGACTATGTCACCTAGTTCCATGAGCGCCTTCAACGAGTTAGTGCCATTGCTAAAGCCACCCTTAGTGATTCGCAATCGGTCATGAGGTGCTCTTACGATTGTTCCACTGTATCTCGCAGTTTTGAGGTAGGTGATAAAGTTTTGGCGTTTCTGCCCATCACCAGCTCCATTTTCGCCGCAAAATTCTCTGGTCTATATGTTGTTAAAGAGCGTCTTAGCAACACTGATTATGTTCTCTGTACCCCAGACAGAAGGCGTAAGACTAGAGTCTGTCACATAAACCTGATGAAACGCTACCAGTTCTGCAAGGACAATGTTAGCTCTGCTGTTCCTTTGCTCTTAGTAGCTGAACAGTCAGATGTTAAAGCTACTGCTCTCAGTGTGACAGTGTGGGCGCTTCCCACGGAGATGATCTACAGATGCACGTCCCAACACATCAGCCTGTCCGCCTCCCAATGAGATGCTTGCAAACCTGTCATGCAGTTTGCAGCATTTAACCGGTGCACAACAATGTGATCTGGAGGTGCTGGTTGGCCAGTACTATTGTCTATTCAGTGATGTTCCAATTCGCACATCTGTTTTGAAACATGACATAGAGATAAAAGATGCGCGTCCAATAAAACAACATGCTTATTGTGCCAATCAGACTGAACATCAGTTGATGAAACAGGAGGTAGAGTATCTCCTGCAAAATGACTCGGCTTCTGCTAGTTCCAGTCCATGGAGTTCGCCGTGTTTGCTAGATCACAGATTATCACAGACTTCCGCAAAGTAAATGCAGTTACTGTTGGAGATTCATATCCTCTCCCTCGCATGGAGGATTGTGTTGTTAGTAATCAAGTAATTAAGAACTGACTGTCAAATCAATAAAGGAAATAACATTTCAACAATATTTATTGTTACTTAACATTTAATTATATATATATATATATATATATATATATATATATATATATATATATATATATATATATATATATATATATATATTGTGACGGCCTCTAGTGCTGGTTTAGGATGTGTGGGTGTGGGAGGATGTAATTGGTGTTGCAGGAGCTGGAGAGGTGGAGCTGCAACATTATCCCCGATGCAGCACACCTGAGGAGGCTGCACTGAGAGGCTATAAAGCCGGCCTTGGCTTGCATTCTCTCTCTCTCACCTGGCTCGCCACCTGACTGCTTTTGTTTGTATCTTGTACACACCACACCATTCACCCACTTGCAACAACATTGCATGCACACTGTTCTACAGATGGACATACCAGTATTTCCTGTTTACTTTATTAAATTTATATTACTATGATCAGTAGACGTTGTGTGGCTTCCCTTTTTTGTCACGGCTGTTGAGCCAGGTTGTGACAAATGGGGGCTCGTCCGATTCTTTTGTTTTCTTTTTGTTTGGTAAGTTTTATTTGACTCTATGTAGATTTAGAAGCTTGTATTTTGTTAGTTTGGGACTAGTACTCTCTGTCATCTTTTACTAGTAAAATTTGGGGCTTGCTTGCTTGTAGAAGAAGTAAAGAGTGAGTTGCTATCATGATGGTGTATGTGGAGTCTTGTAGTCAAATATTAAAATCTGTTAAGTACTAGTATAGGGAGACCTCATAGTCTAGTCTTGAGCCAGGTTGTGACTATATATATATATAATATATATAATTTATTGACTATAGGTCCCAGATTTGGACCACGGTCCAAGCCACGCTGGTATTGGTGAAGTTGTATACTTCTGCTACTTATGCTTGGTTTTACTGGTTTCTGCAATCTTATCAATTCCAGCTTAAAGAATATGATCCACTCACTTGTGGTAGAGGAGATTTAGTTTTAGAATTACTGACATAGTAACACACTACAACTAATATTCAGTTTTATAATATTTTACAATTTAAAGTATAGCGGCAAACTGAAGCTCCAATGAAGAGCTAGTTCCTGGTAGGAAACAGCCCAACTAAATTGTTTTACCTGAGAGGTATCAGTGTCCCACCCTCTCTGTCTGTCACTGTCTCCTGCATGAGACTCAGCTGTGGCTGTTTCATGGTGCAGGTTATCTCACACTACACTCCCTACAGTCAAACAAGAATGCCTGGAAGCCACACAGCCAGGTTTTGATTGAATCAGTTTTCTGTTCTTTTCTCCAGCTCTCACAACTTCTACCTTTTATGCACTCTCAGTGGTTAAAAGCTTCTCTGAGTGATGGATGAGAGGTTGCCATAGCAATATATCCTGTCTCTTAGCTGAGCAGTAGGATGCCCTCTCAGCCAAACCTGCCTCCTCACCTTGTGATCTAGGAATAGTTCAGCCTGCGTAAAGACTCACACATCGCAATGTTACAGAACATACATACTGTACAACACCGCATTAAGGACAGATGGACTGCAATCAATTATAGACAGGGACCAATCTGATGCTAATGAACAGTTGAACACACGGCAGTAACAAGCGGGGGAGCACACGCTCTTTATTACTTTTTTGTTTGATGTAAGAATGAATTTACACATGATCATAAATCACATTATAATTAGCAGTGTTTGGTCGGGTTGGACCTTGAGTTTCATGTCACGACCCCTCACCTTACATATACAGGCTGTAATAATTCTGCCTGCACATAAATTCCCAGAACTGGAATAACAAAGTTCTTCACATTAAAAAATCTACACAAATTACACATTTACACATTCAGGAAATTAAAGGCAATGCTTTAAACTGCTCCATGCAGTGGCTGATGAAGATGAACAGCATGTACACGACTGTGCTGTGGACCAATGTGACTTCAAAGTTTCCAGCTTTCTTCATTTCGTCCTCCTGTTGGCTGAAATTGCATCAGACAGTAGTGAAGGTAAATCGAGTGACATGTCGGTAGTCCTCACCAGGATGCAGAAGACAGTCAGGGAATGAAGGCTGTAGACACACACACACACACACACACACACACACACACACACACACACACACACACACACACACACACACACACACACACACACAATCTATTTTTTTGCTGGCATTTGCAACTCTGTTTACACAGCTATAGAGAGTTGTAGAAGGTTCTCAACCTTTACATGTCTTTAAATTGTCTTTATATGCAAGTTTAAGTTAAATCTCTGACTCAGTCAGGCCACAAACAACATCCCCCTTGAGGTCAAGTAGCTGAAGGACATTTTCTGATATCATGTGAATTGTATACATACTGTATACACCAAAAACAAATATCACTAATTTGCCTCACAGAAGCAAATTACTATGTGTACAACATACAGCAGTCTCTGGCCTTACAGCCTTCTATCTCCAAATTTATACCAAGGTCTGGGTGAATACCTCATTCTGAATAGCTGAAGGGTGTTGATGAAATCCTGATATACAGACACCCAGAATATCTTAGTTACAACACTGCATGTAGTCCTTCAGTGAATCAGTCATTGAACACCACAGTAAGGGCTCTGCAGCACACAAGCTGCAGGAAGAAATCTACACTGTTCATCTGAACACAAGCAATCATCTTACATCCCATTTGCTCCTCAACTTGCTCCTTCAGGCTGCAGCCAACAGTTCACATGGTCAGTCATTTGTTTAACAAAATCTTGAGACTGATTTGCGGACAATGACATGATTGGACAGCTAGCTATACTTGCTGTCCAACATTACAGTGAAATTATATTCACTGTTTGCCAACCGTACACAATGTTACTGACTTTGAATCTTTCTCGCATAACTTTAGCTTTCTGGCTTATAGTTGATGGGTTCTAGTTTACCCCATTGCTAAGTCAAGCCTAAAGCTCCTCCTATTTACTGGACAGGTGAACAACGTCTTCATTGCATATGAATGGTTGATGATGGTTTCAGCTATATTTATATGACCAGGTGTTGCAAGGGAAACAAAGGTATTGCTTGTGATTTGGATCACAAAACTCAAGAATGTAAAAATGTATGTTCTTTTCATTTCTTTGGGAAGTGACCATGGTATAAGAGGGCTAATGCAGGATAACGAAGTAGAGGTTGGACTGTTCTGGCCTCCACATCATTGATAAATGGACACCTTGCTGGGAATTATCCCTGACATGTTTCATCTACATTTCATAAATAAAAACATATCTACAAAAATGTGACTCCATATGATATTTTACTTCCTACAAACGTTGGGTTTTGTAAATCGTACACTGATACAGTGTTAAGTTGATGACTTTTACAAACCAATATGCCTAGAAGTTGCTTGCGGTGCGAAGAGATTCGTTCCTGACCTCAGGAACACATGTCCATGGTTTTTGACCATATCCAGGTAAAGCTCCAGTTCATAATATTCTACCACAAACAACTTTTCACTTATGTGAAAACCAATGTTCTGGTCTCTGCTGGGTACACTAGTAGTGCAGGACTGGTTATTAGCAGTTCATAATTACGAATAGTAATTGACAAAAATCATAATAAGATCATGAATATAAATGAATACTTATGGGGAACCACCCTGGAATCATGGACCAATAACCAAATGGAAAAACTGTCTCAAAAGAAGGATGTTCACTCAAATGTAAATATTTAAAATGAAAGGAACCGTGAACGTGAAAGAAACAAATCCAAGCACTGACCATCACAACCAGATGTTATCACTAATGTGCACCAAAATCACAGAAAACTTCTCTACAGTTAAAAAAGATTTAATGTTAAAAATATTGATCAGTAAGCAGTACACTTTTACCAACAGACATCTATTATTCAACTACAGCTACAGCAACTAAACACTAAAGTACCTCAATCCATGTGGCAACTGTTGAAGGAACTTAGTCATTGTTCCCTGATAAAGAAAGTGCGTTGACACACTGGCAAAATAGAAAAGCTTGAATCAGCTCATAATGAGCACAAAGAAAAAGCAAACAGCAATCACAGTGTTTTACAGTATGAAACAACAGCAAACCACATTTGGCAGTCCACAAAACTCACGCATTAATGCAGCTCAAAGCACACAATACACACTATCAATATCTCGTATCTGCCTGGACACTAAATTAAGCTTCACTTGTGATTGTGCTGATGGTAATTAGCGTGGCCATCAGCCTTGTTCTTGCTGTGGATGAATTCCGTTGCCATGGCAGTGCCCTACTAGCGGACTGACCATGGCTTTTCTCAGTGCTGTGGCTAAGAGACAGCAGAGTTGACATGGGCAGGGAAAGTGGGGCTCTGTGGCAGTGGGTCTCTTCCTTACTTCTGCAGGGATACGAGGCTACGTTGTGCAGCATCTCCTCTGGAGCCTGAAGCAGTCCAGGTATCAACATCTCAAATGTTTCCTTTGTAACAAATTCCTCTTTTTTGATTGAAACACCTGCTTGGCATGCACTGTGGCTCACCATTCTCATGAGGCACCTTTACAAAGCTGTAACTAATGGCTTCATTAATGGCCAAATAATTTACTAATTCTTTAACTGTATTCCTAGAGTATGAGCTAAATCACATTTTGTCATGTCATGTCATTGTCCGTAACTGCTTATCCCTTTCCATGGGGTCGTGAGGTGTTGCTGCTGGAGCCAATCCCAGCCTTGTCTCAGGGCGAGGGCAGGGTACACCCTGGACCAGTCGCCAGCTCATCACAGCCCTCACTGATGAGCCATGTGGGGTTCAGTATCTTGCTCAAAGACACTTCGACATGCAGCTCAGCCTTGCCCGGAGCCGGGATTTGAACTAGCGACCTTTTGATCATTAGTCAACCTGCTCTACCCGCTGAGCTACAGCTGCCTAAATCACATTTCAAAAAAGGCAATTTTAACTTCCTCAATAATATGATAAAATCCTACAAGTTAGTTTTAACAACAGATCACTCCATACAACAACTATGTATAGCGAGTTTCTGTGTGTCATCATCATCATCATACCTGGTTCACAGCATCAGGCCAGTTTTGTGTCTCCAGACAAAAGGAGCAGTGCTGCATGTATCTAGCCCCGCCCTTTCCTGTTATTGAGCCATCCAGGAAGTTGGCAGTGTAGAACTGGACTCCTGGTTGGCTTGTAGAGACCTCCAGGACACGCCCACTGGCTGGGTGATACACTCTGAGAGATGAAGAAAGAAGTTTTCCTGTCAGATGATATTAATGACAATTCTATGTGTGTAGTGTGTGCATGTGTGTGACTGTATATACGAAAGTGCGCTGGTGAGAAAACAACTTCAGCAGTAAACCTTGCAGCGTGCCTCTCTGCCCAGGCTTCTCCGGGTGATGACAAACAGAAGTTGTGGTCAAACCCCAAACCAGGAACTTCCTGCAGCCGAGGGCCAATCAGAACAGGCTTTCTGAGGTCAAAAGGCGTGCCTTCCACTCCTCTGATCTCTCCTATGGATAGATTAGGTTACTGATTGTTGATTGTGTATCACTGAACATTGGTGAGATAATGAGGCTCCATTCTCTGAAAAAAGTCCAAGCAAGCAGCATGTTAACTACAGTGTACTGAACAGGAATATACAAAGAAACTAAGTTCTTTTCAGAAACATTTTGATGGTTTAATCGAAAGGCTCTCTGTGCCTGTGTTGGAGTGCACAGAGACACACACAGACCCCATGACCTTAAGGAGGGAGGATATCAAGGGAGACGAAGAACAGACCTGAGAAATCCAGTCTCATCCCACCAACTTCGGAGGACAGAACTTTGTTTGCTCTTCAGACAACCTCCAAATTTTTATTAGACCTCTCCGGGGCTATGAATTGTGGGGGTATAACCAACATTCCTCTGTTATGCGTGTGATGCTATTTTGCACTGTCCTCCATGTGATTGCATATTCCATCAAGAGCGTTACAAAAGCAGAGTGTGCTGCTGGCTGATACAGTAGAACTCCTGAGATTTCACTTATATTTCGCTTGAATTTTGTGCTTCTGCCATAGGAAAGTAGGCAGCATACTTAAATACTTTCTATATTTGTCGGTTTTAAATTGTCTTTGTTGTTATTTCCACTGTCCAAAGTCAGAAATAACAACAATAAAGACAATTTAAAACCAACAAAAATAGAAAGCATTTAAAACTAGAACTCTATGTGGCATTCGTCTGGGCTCTGAGGTGCTGTTAACTTGCAATTTCTTTGGATGGTGACTCGGATGAATTTATCCTCAGCAGCAGAGGTGACCCTTGGTCTTCCTGTCCTGGAGCGGTCCTCATGTGAGCCAGTTTCGTCATAGCGCTTGATGGTTTTTGCTCCTGCACTTTGGGACACATTCAAAATTTCTGCAATTTTCCAGACTGACTGACCTTCAGTTCTTAACGTAATGATGGACTGTCATTTCTCTTTACTTAGCTGATTGGTTCTTGCCATAATATGAATTCTAACAGTCAAATAGGCTGTGTACCAACCTGACTTCTGCAAAACTCAACTGATGGTCCCAACCCCATTAAGAAGGCAAGAAATTCCACAAATGAACCCTGACAAGGCACACCTGTGAAGTGTAAACCATTTCAGGTGACTACATCATGAAGCTCATTCAGAGAAGGCCGAGGGTTTGCAGCGCTGTCAACAAAGCAAAGGGTGGCTACTTTGAGGAATCAAAAATATGAAACATATTCAGAGTTATTTCATACTTTTTTGTTTACTACATAATTCCATATGTGTTCATTAATAGGTTTGATGCCTTCAGTGAGAATCTACAATGTAAAAAGTCATGAAAATAAAGAAAAACCATTAAATGAGAAGGTGTGTCCAAACTTTTGACTGGTATATATACGTGTGAGTGTGTGTGTGTGTGTGTGTGTATACACACACACACATTTATTTTATTTTATCATTATTTCTTATTTCACCCACCCACCCACATCACATCTTCTATTGTCTCCTATATCCTCTGACTGAATATATACATTACGATGTATGCTATTCATAAGTTATTTTGTTGTGAGAGAACATGACGATGTGAATATTTTACCTGTAGGAATGGATGTGTCATCCACAGGCAGGTAGGACTGAGCACTGATGGACACTTCGTGGTCATAGATATCTGCTGCACCCTACATGAAGGCGCACACACACACACACACACACACACACACACACACACACACACACACACACACACACACACACACACACACACACACACACACACACACACACACACAGTGACCCCCAGACCTAAACTCTAGTGCAATCATCAGGGCAAACATTACACTTGTTTACAGGAAATCAAGACATACCTAAATCTAATGGATAGATTGCTTTAAAACCACTGACCACTTACTAGCAGAATCATTGAGGGATTCTCAAGGCCTACACAGACCAGCTAGCCAGCTAGCTAGCAGAGATATTCACCACCATCTACAACCTTTCAATTCTACAATCTGCAGTCCCCATCTGCCTGAATTCAGCAACCATCATCCCAGTCCCAAATAAAGGTACAGAGAACTGTATTAATGACTATCACCCAGTTGCTCTTACCCCCATAATCAGCACGTTTTGAGAGACTCATCCACTCTCACATCAAATCAGCCATCCCTGCTGACCTGGGCCAACATCAGTTTGATTACTGAGTGAACAGGTCGACAGAGGATCCTGTCAACACAGCACCCCACACAGCCCTTATACACCTGGACCAGCCCAACACGTATGTAATGAGTGCTGTTTGAATTAGAGACATATACCGGAAGAGTTGAGTTTGTATTAACAGTGTAATTTAGTGAATTACTGAGGCTTCGTACTGCTGCAGGCTACAAAAATAGTGGGTTTTTGTAAACGCTACCAACTGCACCAACTTGTTACTGGTGAGCTTTTTCTGTTGTGTACTTCAAGTCTAGTGTTGCTGTGTGCACAACTGAGCTGGGCTGATTTGTGATCTCGGGGCCCCTGCTAAACTACACACATGCTGCTAGTTTTCTCCATCTCATATTACAACTGACTAATGCTGATGTTCACTGCATTGTGCACATTTTACACATCTTTACCAGTCTACATTTCTATTGATCTATTGTATTTGGACATTTTTTTCAATCTATTGCTTAGTGCACATTTTAAAAATCCATTGTCAAGAAAATGACTACTTATGTTGTTATGTTTAGTGAGAGACAAATGCACTTAAATCCTAAAGGTGAATTTAAAGTGGCCTAATTCCATATTTCTCTCTTGACAAGGATGTTGGATGATGTGCCCTTACCTGTCCAGCGAGGTTAAAGTAGGAGTGGTTGGTGAGGTTGACGGGGGTAGTTTTGGTTGACCGGGCTTGGTATTCAGCAGTAAGTGTGTCCCCCTGAACACATAAATTTAATCTTAACGAACCGATTTCTGCCAACAATTTATTAACATGCAAAATGAACAAAATGTCTGGCTAGAAAACAGTGCATCTTCTGTTTATCTGAAAAGTCATAGTTCATTAAGGTTGTTTAATCTAACCAAATGATATTTGGTTTCAAGAGCTCTGTGCTGTCCAAAATGTGCTTCGGGCTTCATTAAACACAGCGATTTGTTGAGCCAAAACACAGTCATATCATCCCAGCCAAATATAAATTTCAGTTAGAAAACAGAAATGTTTAGGATGATGAGAGTGAGAGCTACAGCATTTTAAAGCATTGAACCTGGTGTGTTTACCTCTAGCTTATAGGAGACAGAGACCTGAACCTCCCCAGGATACCCCTGGTCTCCATCTGGACTTGTCATTTGCAGCTGTACACCATTTTCCAGTGCTGTAGCAAACCAGATAGCCTAAAGAGACAAACACATACACATTATATAATATATACATAAAGGACTAAGAAAATCATTGTCGAGTCAATGTTGCAAACGATTAATAACATTCCATTAACTCTATCCACTCATGGTAGGTAGTCACAAAGGGCTGGAGCCAAACCCAGTTTAGACTGGGCAAGAGGTGGAGGATAATGGGCGATAATGTCTGGAGAATCCTGTTAATGTGCCGTGATATCAATACTGCATGTATCTGACATATCTGTATCAAAAGGAAGCATGGAAAGCAATATATACGCACAAATAAAAGAGTATGAAGCAGCTAACCTCTCTGCAGCATCATCATTACACTCACTAGCTTGCTGTGTATACTCCGAATTCTTTGATTCTCCGAAAATGAGTTGCTCTATTCATACATAGGTATGGGAGGATGTGAAAATGTTATGTCACAATCATCCTGGTCAAAATTATTGCGATTTACGATATTATCCAGACAATCATAAAAGTATGCGTAAAAGTCTTAAAATGGCATTACAACATACTAGAATCACTTGTTTTTTTGGAGAAACAAACTTGTCAATAAGCAGATGGTCATAAGTACAAATCAGAGGTGGTGGTCAGAGGAACATATGTCTTCTTCAGGTTCTGGGGACCTCATCTTCAAGTTCTTACATTCATGTCACTTTACTGTAGGAGGAAAATGAAGCATCTGCAGGAAACCCACCGAGTGAACATATTAGCTCTAAAGTGAAAGGCCACGTCAACCAGCAATATTTATGTATGTATATTCTTTGCTACTACTGTAGTTATGAGTCTGCATGTGCAGCAACACGGTAATTCCTGCACTTTATGAAGAGACCCGACGAGGAGTTGTTAAAGAGCTTTCTGACACAGCCTATGTAGTGCTTACTAGTGACAGATGGACCTCCAGGGCTACTGAAAGTTTCCTGACTGCCCACTACATTACATTAGTGACAGTGAATAACTATTTGTTCTTAGCATTTGTTACTTTTAACCCGACTGTCACAATGATGTATCAAATGTCAGACTGCCTCATTCTTTAAGTTTTAACCTGACAAGACAAGACTTAATTGATTTTCCTAACAATCAGCGTATACCAAACTGAACCGAAAACCGTGACCACAAAACCGTGATATGAACTGAACCGTGGATTTTGTGAACTGTTCCACCCCTAATGGATTGCCATTAAATTTGGTGGTTACATTCATGTTCTTCTCAGGATGAGGAATTTAAAATTTAGCTCAAAGCACAGGGCCCTCGCACCCCCAACACACATCCGCCAGCCACTTCACCAGCCCCATCTTCAGTTTACCTGTTAGGGTGCACTCTAACTTGGCCTAGTTGCTCTGTGTCGGGCCAAAGTGCAATGGGCCCTCCTTCCCAGTCCCCCGCTGGCCTGTATTCACAGTTTCCACAGTTACGTAATCAAGTTGTAGCATGGTCGCAGCACAGAGTGGACCAACCGAGAGAACTTGACTCTGTTGTTTTGGTCACAGATGGCCCCGTCACATTCCTTGATTTCTTGTTTATGCAAGGCGGTGTAAAACACATGATTATGCTTCATGTCCACTTTGTGCACCTGTGCTTGTGCTCGTGCATGAGAACCGTACATGCCGGAGCACACCTCTTCCAACCGTGCCAGGGCCAAGGAGGTTTACTGTGCTTGAGCGCTCACACTAGTCAAACAATCTGGACTTTGGGGGTCAAACATGCTAAGGCATGGTAGGGGCTTAGTGTGAGTACGCCCTTAGTCTCCAAATGCTCTTGCACAGGTTCTACTTAGTTGTATATACAGTACCTATGTCATGTATTTTTCGTCTGTTTGTTTTTCTCTTTCTGTATTTATCTGCAATTATTTCCCTTATTGTGTAATTGCAAAACATGATGCAGATCAAGAAAGGTTTATCTTATTTTATCAGCACCTGGGTGGTGAAACCCCTTTATACCCGAAAGTACAAATGGGAAAAGCTAATGGTATATTTCCACAGAGGTTATACACAAATTTCTATAAGCTTTTTTAAGGCTAATTTAAGTTGATCTTCCACAAACAAATACTCACCTTATTGAAGCCATGCAGCCCCCCATGCAGTGCATTAGGTCCATTATTGACATCTAGTTGGTAGTCTTTTCCTTCCACTACAAAGTGTCCCTTAGCAATCCTGTTGGCCACACGACCCACCGTGGCTCCCAGGTAACGCTTATCTGACACATAAGCTGCAACACAACACATGCTATTCTTATTCAGATTCTTACATTAACCTCACTTGTTTTCCCTCAGTTCTTTCCTGAAGCATCTCTCCTTCTATCAAATGCAATTTCATAGAGTGTCACCATAGAGAATATGAGGATGAGAATAATAATTATTGAATAAATTACAAAAAAGTGAAACAACCAGGGGCTAAATAAAGATGAAGCCAGCTCCCTTCAAAGTATGTCATCTCAGGGTCACCATGAATACTGATGTAAACATGTTCTATTTAAAGTCAGGAAGCAACATATAAATGATTAAGTCATCCAAAAACTCCCTATGCCAAAAGAAAGTCAGGTGAAGTCTGTAGTCCACAAAACATTTCTGGCTCTTCATAGCTAAACAGCATCGCAGCGACAACTGAAGTTGTAGTTTAAAACGTAAAAAACCAAAGCATTATTTACGATCTCGAAACAAGGCCAAGCTTGTGCATCTACTTCTGATGGGGTGCGTGCCAACGCTAATATCTTAGTAGCTACAGTGAAGATTCCATCTTAAAAAGGGAGTTAATAATGTCTTCTCAAACCAGTTTGGCACCCCAAGGCTTCCAGAGACTTGGATTACACACTGACTGGAACCATTTTATGTTCTTTTGTGTTTCTGCGTTTGAAGTCCCCATCTGCCTCAGTTGTTTAGGAGAATGTTACAATGCTGTTTTGTTGTGAAGCTCCAGAAATCTATTGGACTTCATAGGCAAGGACAAGATAAACATAATATTTTAATTTTTGAACATTTGAATGTTGAACAGTTCCTTAAATTTCTGCGCAACTGTTCTGTGATTTAAACATGTTCTTTTAATATTCTAAGTGTT
Organism: Acanthopagrus latus; assembly: GCF_904848185.1. Lineage (NCBI taxonomy): Eukaryota > Metazoa > Chordata > Actinopteri > Spariformes > Sparidae > Acanthopagrus > Acanthopagrus latus. The sequence continues at coordinate 1,905,367 of NC_051053.1, forward strand.
TTTAAGGCTGTGTGATATGGCCTTAGAATAACACTGTATTATTTTTAGGCTATATTCATTACTATATGGATCTATATTCTTAAATCTCATCTGAAGCACTTTCTAAATGGACTATAAGACACAATCAAACATCATATTGTTTTACCAAATTCACTGATACTGATTGTAGAGATGATTATCTGAACAAAATATGGACACAATGAGAGCTCTTTTGATTCGTTAATGGAGTAAAAGTTATGTGCCTTCCAACCTTCCAGGTCATCGTAGCCCAGGACTATGTCCTCCATTTGACCATCCTTCCCTCTGCTTTGCACAGACCTGATGATGGCACCCAGGGTGAGCACCTCCACCCGCACCTGGGAGGACTGCAGCACCCACAGGTCCACACTGCCCTGGGCGAACCCCTCCCCCCAACGCTGGTGGCTTATCTGAGTCATCCTGGAATTTTGAGCATCTGATCAGGACAGTAGAGGACAGGACATCACCTTCACACAATGTTCCTTCAGCGTACATTTCATCTGTATCAGCCAACACGATTAGCAACAGTATTCTTTTAGCTACAGTGTAACTTATTACCTGTTTAACTACGGTATGTGGTGGCTATACAGACGTCTGTGTGCCCTTTTCGCTTTTGTCCAAAGACTTACAATGAGTACATGTGTCGCAAGAAAGAAATCACGACATGTCACCGTCGATAAAGTAAGAAAGGAAAATGGAAACAACCGTGGCTGGGCTCACACCGTAGCTGCTACTTATCAAGGATACCTTAAGTACATAAGTGCTATCGTTTATAAGTGCTGTGGGCAAGAATATACAAGCGCATATTCCTGTTTTTAAAAGATAAAATGTGTTTTAACGAGCCGCAGGTGAAAAGTCTCTCTCTCTCTCACACACACTCACTCACACACACAGCCACATGGTATACACTCGCAAACTTCCGAGTCCCGGTGTATCAGCTGGCTGACTGATGTTTACTATGTGAAGTGTTGACAGCCAGCATAACCCCGCATTCAAAGAATTTCACAGATCGTGACCACTTGTCGCTCATGTGTCACATGATTGTTTCTCACCTGAAAATAGTTTGGCAACTAGAAACACGTCCGGGTTTCTTCTTCTTGGGCTTTAATCGTGGATCGCAAACCACTGTAAAGGCTGCATACCGCCACCTACCGTGATGGAGTGTGTAGATTACAGAACTAGGGACAGGGATTAGGGGGAAAGTGAGAGGAAGGAAGTTTTTTTTTCATCATGCACTTAAAGAAAGATGTTGAGAATAAAGTCAACTCTTCTGTTCCCTCAGTTCCAGTTAGGGAAGGACTAGCCGCTGTGCGAGCTGCCCAGCTTCAGGTCTCTGCCGTCACTTTCAATTTCAGCATGCGCGAATGCAGCCACCTCTTCCGTGCTTGTGTGGTTTTTTTCCTTCTGAACAGACAAAGTTTTCAGCACAGTCTCTTCAGAGTCCTAATTCTGACAGCTACACTGTGTTTGTGAGCTAAAACAGAAATCACTTCTTTGTTACTAAAGCCAATTTTGAAGTAAAGTTTCACAAGTTCATCTACATGAGGCATTTTGTTGAGGCAGTCATATGCACTGTGTTGCAAAGTCTCAGTCGACTTTATTCTTGAAATGTCAACTTTATTCTCGACATTTTGACTTTTCTTGAGGTGCATAATGAAAATAAAAACTCTTCCTCCTTTTTTTTCCCTCACTCCTCCGTAGTAGATTCATGCCGAGTACCAGTAGTAGCAGTATTTTTAATCACCATTAAGACATTATGATGTTATTATAATAAGATAAATTGAACAGTATAAAGTATAAATAATGTCAACAGAAGGCTCCTTAATTAGTGGCTTGGAGGCATATTTCACAGATATCACAGGGATCCCTCCTCTGTGGCTCTTCCTGAGATTTCTACCATCTGTTTTAAATATAGCAATGACATTGATGGACTTGTACTTTACTAATAGAGTATTTCCATTTCCTGCTACTTTTTATTCCAACTCCACTACAATTTGGCAGTAAATATTTAAATTTTTACTCCGCAACATTTATTTGATAACCTTAGTTACAACATGCAACATTAGAGAAAATGTAGCACATTCTTTTAATTAATTTATTTTATTAGTAATCAGGCAAATACAAATAATAGATAATCCTAAAAATGCTAATTATTGTTCAGTGTTCGATAATCAGCCAGTCTGTGTCTGTTGGCCTGTAGTATACAGTATATACACGTAAATAAACTGACCTTTTGCTTTTGCTTTTGATAACTGAGAAAATGTATTTTTAGATACTGTTACTAATATTTTATCACAACATCCTTACTAGTATGACTTAGCATGAAATCATCTTTAAGTATGAAATCACCTTTGTGAAAGTATGAATCACATTTATCCTCCTCTGTCAAGAATTTTACTGTAAAAAAAACAGTAAAATACTAGCAGCAGGAATGCCAGTATTTTACTGTTATTTCATAACGCAACTCCTGTTATTTATTTTAACAGCCTATGAAGTATTTTTTTGTGGATTACAGTATATGACTGTAGAATAATGGTGGGTGTTGTGGTCATTTTACAGTGCATCTACTGCAATTTATTTGTTATTTATCTTAACAGTATAATACAGTTTTTTTGGATTACAGTACATAAGGGTAAACTGGGTCATGGTCATTTTACAGCGCATCTGCCATAATTTATTTAACAGTATATTACCGTATGTTGGATTACAGTACAGTACAGTAGGAGAAGTGTGGGTTATGGTAATTTTACAGTATATGCCAGTGTGTTATAAAATCTGTTATTTTTGCATTCATATAAATCCTCACCAAATTAAAAACAAAGTATGCAGGGCCTCTCAAATACCCACATTCACCCCAGCAGACAGTCAACATCCAAAAGTCCTACAATAATCAGAATTACATTCAGCAACAGCATGCATTCATCACTGTTCATCTGTCTGTGCTCAACTGAAGAAAAGAAGCAGGATGAGCTAGCGGAGGACATGCAGGAGGAGAGTAGCAAAGAGTGGACAGTACAACGAACGCTCACTCTGATGCTGTTTTCAAGAACCAAGAACCAGAAGTCACAGAGCAGAGCACTCTAACACTGTTAAACTTATTCAACTGATAACTAATGTCACTTAACTTATTTAACTTAATAACATCTACCAAACTGTCTGAGCTGTGTCTGCCTCAGTTTCTATCATCAACATAGGGTTTATATGTATTCATAACTGAATTGATTACATTTTGTTGTTATTGCCAATCATTCCTAACCTTGAATAAAAATCAGATACAGACCTTGAAGTAACAAGTTCAAGAACCCTGGTATAGAACACAAGAGAACATACATGCCATAACATTGCTGTAGTTTATTACAAAGTGCTCATTTGTACAGCAGACTTTGTAAGATTAGTAACATCGAGAACATTTGTATTAAAAAAATAACAAGGTATTGCATAACCACATTTGGAAGAATCTGTCTCCAATAAAATCATTAGTGACAGGCTTTAGTGAACTCATGAGCATGACCTCAGATGCTGAATCAAAATAGCATCAAGAACAGTGTAACACTGATTTAGCATACCATCAAGAACAGTGTAACACTGATTTAGCATACCATCAAGAACAGTGTAACACTGATTTAGCATACCATCAAGAACAGTGTAACACTGATTTAGCATACCATCAAGAACAGTGTAACACTGATTAAGAATACCATCAAGAACAGTGTAACACTGATTAAGAATACCATCAAGAACAGTGTAACACTGATTAAGAATACCATCAAGAACAGTGTAACACTGGTTTAAAATACCATCAAGAATCGTGTAACCGTCTAAGCTTGAAAACAAGTCTTTTGCATGTGAACAATAGAACGTGGATGTGGAGAAAGGAAAGAGGGGGAGAAAGAAAGAGTGAACAATGAGTACTTGGCACCAGTGTTTGGCTGGTCTCCTCAGTCAGCGATGACGAGTGCCTGTAAATAAATACATTTTAAAAAATAGCAACACAACATCTCTGGTAAAATATAAAAATATGAAAGACTAATGGAGGGAGAGAAAGAAACATTAAAATGAGGAGAGAGAAATGGGCCAGAGCAATAAACTGTTCAAGGGGGACAGAAAAATAGTTTAAGACAGGACGAAAAGTGCAAAGAAGAGAAAAGCAAGAGACAAAAAGGAGAGAGGGTGGTTAGTTATAGTTTAGGGAGGGTTACCTCTGGAAAACTTGTGTACAATGAAGTTAATAAAGTTAAATCAATAAATGATTAGATACTGACACATAAATTGTACAATAAAAAAAACTTTATGAAGGTCAGCAACACCTCCGGCTAATTGAGCTCAGGCTAGCTACAGAGCTTGCTTCACTTAGTCCTATTCAGCAACCTGAACTAATGAAACGGACCTAATGAAACATCTGAAATGTCAACAGTTCAATAATCACGGAGACAAAACAACACTGGACACAATTTTGGAAGATAAGCATAACTTTACCTGCTCTGTTGAACTCCACATGGACTTCTGTGGCTGGAATGATATGACGGAGCTGCGCTCTCCAAAGTCAGGTTCAGGAATAGCCAGTTAAGTTTATATATTGTCACTCAAAAATGAGTAGTTTGAGGAGTTGTATCAGTAAAGAAGTGCTATCATCACCAGAGCACGAGGTCTGGTCTGAGTTTCGTCGTGGCGATCTCTGGTGAAAAGCAGAGCCTCTGATTCAGGTCCGCCACTAACTTCCAGTCTTATGCTCCTCCCAGCTGACCAAGGTCAGATGTTGTTCTGGTCGCGGTCTTCAATGGCTTTGCACCTTCACAGACAAAACCTTTGGCAGATATAGGATGGGATGGTGGAGGTAGGGCATTGATGGATGTCTTGTTGCCTGCTCCTGCCGGCGCACCTCCTCAACAACCAGGCCTCTGCGCTGAGATGGAGCTGCCTTGTGCCATGTTGGTCTGCTCTCTTCAAGGCCAAAGCCCCCTCTCACCTGTTGCACAAGGCCAACAATGTTGCAGTGCCTTAGTTCTGCCTTTGCCTGCTGTGTGGCTGCACTTGGTGTCCACTTCCCTCTGGTTGCCAGTGTAGGAGCTGTTTGGGCTACACATGGGTCACGGGATTCTGTGAGTGTCATGTCCAGCCTTACTTTGGAGCACTTGAATTCCTCTGTAAGACTTGACACAGGAAGCTCCAGAATGCCTCTTCCATACAGTCCCATGCTGCTGAAGCACCGTGGAAGACCCAACCAATTCTTGGCAAATGAGCTGAGCAGCCTCTCCAGTTTTACAACCTTTGAGGTGGGGACCTCATAGGTGGTGAGAGGCCACATCAGTCGGGGTAGAAGACCAAATTGAAGACACCAGAGCTTTAACCTGCCAGGTAGCAGGGACATGTCGATGCTCTCTGAGGTTGGCATTGTACCAGCGTCCAAGGCTCTTCACTGGCTTCTCCGACACTGTTGGTATGGGTTCCTCTCCGATGTACAAGAGCTGCTCTGACAGCTTGCCCTTGGATTTGCTCGGCTTTATCTTCATCCGGGCCCGCTTGATGTTCTTCTGGAGCTTTTTCAGCATTTGTCTAGTGCATGGCATGGTAGTTGTGATTGTGGTCATGTCATCCATGTACGCTCTACTAATTTACATGTGAGGTATGAATATTTAACAGTATTTACAATTATTATAAAATACAGTAGGATACTCTTGTAAATCCTCCATAAATTTACAGCAATTTGTTACAGTGATATATCAGTATATTGAATAGTCTTTAAGACAAAATAATACATTGATTAGACACCAACTGGGGAAGACATTGCATACCTTTATTCTGCTCTCTCTAGAACAAAGCTAAAAAAAATTCAGATATTCCCTTCCTGGAAAATAAACAAGTTTGTTTCATAAGTGTCAAGTGATGTCTAGTCATGTATATACAGAATAAATATGCATACAGAATATGTGATAGATATTACAGATCATAGGCTACAATAAACAATAGAGCAAAACGTCCATTACCAGATTATTTATGTTGTAAAGAACACACATGCTCACATTTTCCTTATGTATACCCAGCTATAAATTCACACTTAATTGCTCAGAGCACTACCATACAGTTTTAGTATCTGTATACACCAATGGCTGTAGTTCAGTTGTTGTGGATCTGGGCTCTTCACATCTACCACACCCACAGTATTCGTCTGTCTTTCTATTTTGTTCTCTGCACAGCATAAAACAGGAAGCTTCAGACAGTGAGCTGTAGCCACATATGCAAGCAACTTGCTAAAAGGTCAGTTGGGTAGACCAAACAAAATAATTACTCGGTAAAAGTTTGAAAATATTTTTTATGCTTTTCATCATTCAGCTACATCATACTGATCATCTCTGATGTCGTTATCATGGAAATTTTCATTTAAATGTCACTGCAGTCCTTCAACCACTGTTAAGCCTCATTACTCCATTATTGGTTTCTTTCAAACATGACAACATACCCTAAAGCTTAAAGCTATAGTAGACAATTCTAGAGAAAGATAGTTGACTAATGAGTCTCATTCCCAGGTCAGACAGCCCTTCAGCTTTAAGCTCAGTTGTTTTTTTTCAAGATGTTTCACCACTAACCAAGGCATTAAGCAACTTTGGACATGTTATTTCAGCCAAAGTCCATCATTCAATATTATTAAATGCTACACTGTCAATACACAGTATTTTTTTACCCCTTATACTACCACTTCTGCATAGGCAATATATGACCATCTGATCTGAATGCTTGCAAGTCATAAACATTTGAATCTTTCTAATCTCTACCATCCATCACATATGACATGATAGCAACAGTGCGTTAAATTTGAGGCTGTGTTAAACCGTGTTTAAAACTGTAATAATTAGTGACATGATGCAAATAAGACATCCCCTACTTATGTACAATGTAACTCTTACTGGATAAGCTCAGGAGCCTCAGAGAGAGACAACATCCAAAACAATAAATGTTCATGCACTAGGTCATACCACCCAGATTATTACTTGTTAATGCAGTTGCATGAATATCTTCATTTGAATGATGCCAGTGATTTACAGATAGTCTTTTCTAAAATGCTTAGATATTTGTTGATGAGCTGGTTATATTGTATAGATTCTGATGATGGAAGAAGTCCAGGTTTCAGCCTATCAAAATACCTTGGTCTCAAAGTAAACTTACACCAGTGATTTGCAAAGCCCAAAGCATTGTACATTTACTTAATATCAACAATCTTAGCCAGCCACATTTAAGGATAAAACAATATTGCTTTAAAATCCCCAACTTTTAAGTGTCACCTGTTTTGTGAAAATGTTATTATGCACTACAAATAAAACTTATTTTACTTACATACTACATGGATCTTTGTATTGATGCTTATTCTATAACTTGGAGCAATGGATTCTCACATTTTGTCTTTTAATGTTTTGCCTGTTTTCAATATAAGAAAACCCTTTTTGTTTTTTCGTTTGTTTTATTTGTTTATGTTTGGATAAGCTGACATTTTAGTAAATCATTTTACTACATTTCCTTAGATAACATTAGATAGATAACAAGACCCCTGCAACTATATACAGTACCTGTGTGGTATGCAAGCCCAAATCAAGGATAAGGGTCATTATATATAATCAGGTTTTTGTTTAGATTTTAGCTTTGCATGTGCATAATAGTTAATACATAACAAAAATTCTGGGAAATATTTTTGCTCAATTTTGAGAATTGTATTATTACAGGATGAGAACGGCTTTGTAAAAAAAAACAACTCAAACCACCAATTTTGCTCTTTTTCCATTTACAAGGGGAAAAAACTGAATATGACATCTGCTTGTGCATTGCAATCATGTGGATCTGTAAAACAGTGTATTGTCTGTGCCCTTACCAAATTTCATGGTTACTAAGAGTTATATTTCTGAAGATATTAAACCCTAAAAATGGCTTGCAAAAATACATTACAATTACAAGTACATTACATTCTCAAAATTGATTGGAGATATTTCTTTCCTTCTTTGGTGTTAAATAGAACATACAAAAGGTTTGAAAGTTATTTGGCCACACTTTTTAAAACCTATACTGGTAGAGCCCACACAAATTGACCTCAGTCTATCTGTCCTGCCACCATCCTTTTAGTCAAGAGCAAGACACCACAACAGCTACTGGATGACAGTCAAAATGTACTCATGTTTGTGAACAAATAATGTAAAAATTATGACCGACAGATTTCAATTAAATCTACTGAGTGTGTTCATGTTCCCTAAAGTCAAACCCTCCCCATGCTATACACACTCCGACCTTCCCTCTCTCACTCCAAAATGTCCTCCATGGACATCAGATTATAGGGCCATCTGGAAGATGACAAAAGAATATTTTTGTACAGTCATGCTCCTGATTGAATGAACCATGGCTTTTCCCTGTAAGCTATAACTCACACTAAACGTACACTTTCATTCCTCCTTTCAGTGATCCTTAAAGAACTGAAACAAATTTGTTGTTTATGCTTCTGTGAACATTGCAGCCACTCGGGGCTGCTATTGGGGAAATAGATCCTTAGTCTTGTTTCAACAAAACAGGTGACATATTTAAAAGCCAGTTTAATATTTAACAATATTTGTGGGGTAAGTTAATTTGAACTCAAGTATGGCATTGGATAACCTCGATAAATTAATACAGTAGATTAGATCTTTTGTTGCTGCATGCTGGTTTAGCTGGTGTCATCAAGGATGGTCAATATGGAGCTGGCCTGCGAGGCAAGTTTACTGCTGCTATGATCTGTCAGTTTACTGAGGCTTTCCTTAATATTCACAGAGTTCAACTCCTCCTTCATCACACCTAGAGCAGACAAGGGTAGAAAGAAGAAGAGAGACATGAGAGATGACTGAAGCTGCTGAGTTAAAAATGTGCAGTTATGTATGTGGATTAAATAGGCATTTTAAAGAATATTGCATAGAAAATGTTATGGTAATGGAACATTTTGAAAAAACTCTAATTCAGAAAAAAGTTTGAACAATAGCTTGAGGTGTTTTTTGTCTTTTGAGAATCAGAGTTAATGTGCAAAATGATTGATGGAAACAGATTTGCCGAACAAACTCTGAAGTAGCGAACATTAAACCCACATGACTGATAAGCTGTTTCCCCTGCCTGCAAAAAAACATGTCTAGTACCACATCCAAGCGTGGCCATAGCCATGTAGCCTAGTACGTGTCATTCTCTGAAAAAGTTATGCTTTACGTAGACAGTTCATTCACCTAAAACCGTTTAAGGAAATGCACCACATTCGCATTTTAATTTTTTGCAAACTTTCAAAAGTTTGCTTAAAATTTGCTTGACATTTTAAAGAAACACAGCTAAATGTGTGTTGTAAAGTCAAACACATACTGGAGTTAGCCAGGCTGCAGATGAGTCCCAAAGCACTGAACTTGACTTCGACCACCTCTGCAGGATCCTCCAGCATCCTTTTCAGCATGGACAGCAGCTCAGCATCTCTAAATGTATCTTTCACAGACTCTGTGGTATTGACACACACACACACACACACACACACACACACACACACACACACACACACACACACACACACACACACATGCACACACACACACAAACACACAGGTAAACACACAGACACATTTCTAAATTTTCATTATTACTTCATTTCATTCAAATTTCCGTCATCACAAAATAAACCAAACCAGTAAGAGGTGGTTGGTCCTGTGTATTCCTTAGTGTGGAGCATTGATTACATTTGGTTCAGGTGGTTCTTTGCTTCTGCCCAACACATTACATTAGTGGAAAGTTAAGCCCTTAGAGTCTTATACATGTTTAACGGCTTTACACTTTACTTTACACTTTTTAATATTATGTATTAATTTATTTATTTATTTCATTGAGAAAGTGAAAATAATGCAGCAAAAGCAAATCAGATCAAGATTAATTTCTCTGACCTTTTGTAGCACAAATGAAGGCATCAACCAATCATGTTTAATGAAACAGATGTCATGTCTCAGCTCATGACATTTGTGGACTGGAGCTCTTGATTGTTTATGTTTGTCATCAGCATGTATTATATGACAAAGGACACACAATTATAAAGACAATGTGTCAAAGATGACTTAGGATGAGTAATCATTGCTGCATGCTCCCCTGTCACTTGTTTGCATATTGGAGCATACTTCACTGCTGGTGTTAGTAGTTTTGATGCAGCACATTTGTAGGTGATTATTTCACATATTCATGTAATTTATTTGTCATGTCTTTGGTGTGTAAAGGACTCAAAAGTGTTCATTTTTGGCCCTGGACTAATAATAAACCCTGTTTAGTCAGAGGTGCAGCTGTTTAACCATCGTGGTGCTGATCACTGGTCACACCAAGCAGTTTCTTTCTTTCACTTCATGTAGTCTTTAGCTGAATTAAAAGAGTTTTGACTCTGAATTTTTGTGTTTGTATCATGTCTTGTTGTGTCTTTGTTTTGATTTTCCATGCCCCTCTTTGTCCTTCAGGTTTCTCCTGTGCTCTCTCCTCTGGCTCCCTCTGTCTGTTGTATTGTTCCCTTTATGTTTTCTCATGTGCTCCTCCCCCTTGTTACCACACCTGCTCTCCCTCCTCTCTCCCCACCTGTTTCTTGTCTGTTCATCAGCGTCTTTGTATTTAGTCTGTGTCTTCCTTCATGTCTTGTCCGATCTTTGTATTCTGTCTGAATCTGTCTGCCTCATGTTCCTGTTCCTGTTCCTGTTCCTGCTCCTGTCCTCAGTTCCCCATGGTATGTGTTTTGGGAATTGAGTTTTGCATTTTGCCTTTTGAGGTGAACTTTGATTATTGATTACTTTAGCTTTTGTCCTGGATTATTTTTGTATTTGGAACCCTTTGTTTTTGTACTTCAGCTTTAAGAATAAAGCTTGCCTTTTGTTTTTCCCTGATCTTGCCTCCTGTCTAACTGTGTCTGGGTCCACCTCCTTTATCCATAGTTTTCCCCTTTAACCTGACCTGACAAGTTTAGAACGTGCCTGATTTTGTTTTTGGGCTTCAATGCATATAAACCCAACCCAGTCTCATGACTGACAAAACAAGCTCTGCATTTGTGTGTATTTGTTGCAGAGAGAATGAGTAAACCAAGGCCACATCCAGAAAGGAACAGGGTTCCAGTTTAGTTGCAAGTGAACAATTTTGAGTTGCTCGTACCTTTTTATACATGTAGTTGGAATTTGTTTATGTAAAAGAAAAACCTGTACAAGAGAGCATATTTTAGACTACACAAAGTAAAGTTGAGGGATTTCTAATCTCAATTAGCCTACAGATACTGTACTTTTTATGAGCAGAAGTATTCAATTAGTATAGTTGACTGAAATGTATGTATTCAAGTGTATACTTGTGGTGTAAGACCTGCCCATTCTGAGTACAGACATGGATAATGATGCAAGTGCTCATTCCAGATATGGGGAAGGCAAAAAAATATAGCAAGAGGCTATAAACAGTTGAAGTTGTGTTCCCTCTGAAAAAAAGGAGTCAATGGAATAACTTTTGGATCCATATTCATCAAACTTGGTCCTCCTTCTTTGAGCTTCCTGTTGTGTTCCAGGCATTCATGCCCACACCTCATTTTAAGAATGTAAAAAACCTTAGAATTACTTACCGATATCAATGGCAGAAGCTATCGCCAGGGCAACCAGGGCCTCGTTTTGCATGATGACATGCTCACTTGTTGTCATGGAGATAAGCTGCCGAACCCCAGCTGCTTTGGCTACAGCACTGACAACTTCCTGTCAGACAGAGGAAATCAGCCCATTACAGATGCTGTAGTGTGTGCATGTGAATATACAGGTTAAACTTCAATAAACTGGTATGACTCCCAAGAAGTAAGCAATTTTAAGTTATAGCTCAAACCTATACTAACATTCAGATCAAAATCAATTGACTCACAGGGTTGCGGCTGTGTCTGATAAAGGCAGCCAGTAGGCGACTGGCCTCTCCTCTGACTCCTGCATGGTCTTTGGCTTCACACCACTCCATGACCCGAGCCAGCAACACAGCATCTCTTCCCAGCACCAAGGCTGCCTCCTCTGACAAAGACAGCAAAATGCAGAAAACAAAAAATACATTTGAAACACCTGTCTTACCTCTAGGCTTCAAAATATTGAGATTAAATATTACAATTAGCCGTGACTGGAAAAAAACAACACCTTGCTAGACAGATCTAGTCTGTCTGTGAAAAAAGTGTGAAAAAAAGGAATGTCGAAACTAAAGGCAGCAAGCATATGCCCTGTTAATCCACCAACATGTGATGTTGACTATGCAGTGCATGCAGATGTTTAATGTAGTTCACATATCTTCAAGGATACAAAGACTCTTTGTATACAAAAGGCACCTTTTAATTCTCTGCAAAAAAGTTAGTTCAATAAAAGTTATGTTTGCACTTTATCAATCCCAATGGAGAAATTGTTCTGGTTTTGTAATAGCATGTAATCTGACATGTTACATTTCTGTTTCCAAAAGCATTTTATCAAAAAGATAAACATCCTTTCTTTTGTTCCAAGAGGTGGCACTTTAGTTTTATTTTCAAGTGAGATTGAAGGTGAACGGTTAACAAAAGCAGGGACATTTGTTTACCAAAAAAAAGCATTACATTAAAAGCAATCCTTTGAATAATTTCTTTGTCATTTGAAGTTTAATTTTAAGAAGATAGAAATCGAATCTGCTGTGAAAAAATCAGAGATTGAATTTTTAGGCCCGACCTACTTTCTGCTCTGTTTTCCTTTCTTTTCTATTCTTCTCCCACACACACAAACCCAGTCATTTAAACATTTTTGCCACAGCTCCCATCAAAACTTAGACCTCACCATCATGTGCTCCACTGGATTGTATTAACTTACTGACTAGCTGTACTTGGTATGTGATTGTACTGTAAATAAATTACTTTTAAATGCTGAAGGCAATTCCTGTCAGGCATGAATATTTACAGCCTTTGAACACCATGCTCACCTTGTCCATCCACCATCATGCGTAGTGTCCCCAGAAGTTTGAACTGAACTGGCGGCATGTCAGAGCGCAGCAGAGTCTTTATCCTCTCTGTCACTCCATCCTCCAGCATCCGCACCTTGTTGGTAGCTAGAAGACACTGAAGTCAAACTGAAGCCCTTCACCATGTAATTTAAGCGGTGTCTGTGTTTGCATGTACTACTTTGTATGTCTTAAACCTTTAAGTTTCAAGCATTACAGTTTTCATCATTTTTCTTTGTTTACCCCTGTAAAGTATTGTTCTGTAGTTTGCCCATTAACACCCATCTGAATTGTTTCAGTAGGTTTTTGAAGATGATTCAGTGACTGTTATGCATCTCTCGGTGTAAAAATATGTACATGATCTTTAAAAAGTGTTAAACTGACTAATAACTTTTGTATTTGGTCAGTGGAACCATATGTCTACAATTTTGCTTTAATCAGTACCAGGAATGGCCAGGTTCCTGAGCGCGCTCAGTCCAGCATGTTGAACAGACACGTCTCCTTCATCGACATGCTGCTCCAACAAGGTCAGGATGTGTGGAACCACACCGAGGTCCAGCATCTTCACACAGTTACTGTCTGAGAGAAACACAGCAGGCCAACAAAGACACCTTAAAACCAGATTACAGTATGACATTACATATCCCACTTCAAAGTGAAGCCATGTAAAATGCTTGATTTGATTAGCTCAACCAGTTGTTGAACAGAAAGCCTGAAGTCCTCACAGTTATTCACATTGCCTTGTTGGTAGTGCAGCCTTAGCCCCAAGGAAACTGTATTGACATCAGTGGCGATATCCTGGATATCTTCTTTGGAATATAAAATGAAAAATGTTTTTTTCTACAAGAATTGAGTGAATAAATACTTTTGCCTTTGTGATGATTATGAGATTAACAAACATTAAGATATTTAGTAAGGGATGAAGCCTGCTGAGGACGGTTCTGGCCTCTACATTATCCAACAATTCCTGATAATGGATGCACCAAAGGGTGCTTATACCATGGTCCCTGGGCAAGGAAAAAAAACTAGAATACCATCAAATAATATTTCCATATGTACTGTAATCCACACAAAGTTTTTAACAAGTAATCACTCAGTTTCCCAGGCAAAACAGGCTTTGAGTGGAACTGAACCAATGATTATTACCCCATAAACTTATGCAATGGAAACATGTTCACTACTACTCACTACTACAGAGAATAGGGTGAACTTAGATATGACTTAACAACAGGGATAAACTCAGCTCATAGACCTCTTTGGCTCAACTATAACCAGTAGAGCTAACGTCATGCAAGCAAGATATAAAGTCTATATATGGTTTACAAACATAAAATAGAATCTTACAGTATGTTCAACAACAAGACTAGTTTGCTAGCCAGTCATGTCTTTGTCCACAAATCAAGATTTTACAAATGAATGATAGTCCATGTGCACTGTCAGCCACAGCCTGAAGTAGCCTGTTTGAATAGCCAATGGGATGTGAAATGATGGCTTGTGATAAAAAAGTCAGTCAGTTCAGAGGAACAGTGTGGTTCTACTGTTGCAATTTTGTGTTTCAGATGCCATCCTGCATTTTTTAGAGGATGATGCACTTAAAGGACTACACGCAGCATTGTTGTTGCTACTCATTTTATTTTTTACAGACTATAGCACATAAAAGTGACTACAAAGAACTGTCAGTTTTTATTGATTATAGCGGCCCCTTTTGACAAAAGCAGTCTGAAATGTTGTAAAGATCTTTGTCATCACGTACTGGCTTTGCATACAATTGTTGTGGAAGTGAGTGACAGTGAGACTGCAGGATGGATTGTGATATTTTTGTGATGGTAATGTATTTATATGTGATTTCATATGTGATAGAACCCGAGTCCAGGTATAAATAATTGTTATAAAAATAGCAGTCTCTTGCTGATGGTCTCAATTGCTGATTCTGGTCATTGCAATCAGAGGAATCTCTGATTATTGTTTCATATACACTTAAAAGTTCCCTGTAGTACTTTAATTTAGAATTATGAATTACTTACTATATTATAGGTGGTCTATGTGTTCTTCACCACAATTTACACTTGTTAAATGAGCCCAAGCTGACCCATTCATATGATCAAAATATAGTTTGTAGCTGCATTAAAAATACAGAATTAAAAACATTTTTTGGGTGTATTTGCCTCGCAGGGAATATTCTTTCTAAAACCACTGGGTGATATCATAGAGAGCTTGTTACAGTCTGTGTTCTTTTAAAACAAAAATCTCACCGTTCCTTGCAAAGTTGGCAATGGCGAGGGCTCCAGACAGCTGCAGCTGGGTATTGGAGCTCTGCAGCCAGGAGAGAACATCCTGATAAACCAGACCTGATCCCTCACCAAAACACTTCTGCATGGACTCATCTGAAACACACACACACTGCTTTCAGACATATAACACATACAGAGACAAACAATATTGGTCTGTTCTCTGCCTGTGTCACACTTTCACCCACAAAGGTCACATTATGTAGAACAGGGCCACCAAAATTGGCCCGCCATAAAGTTCAGTTTGGTTTGCCAGATATTTTCTTTCATCAACAAAAAATAAATGAATATATATACTGTATATAAATAGAAAATGTTTGTGCTGTGGGTGTAGAGGTTTGAATTGTCTTGAGATCTTGCAATGGCTTACTCGGTTGTCTATGGCTAGCAAGAAGTAACATTCCACCGGCAGTGTCCGGAGCCAGCCCAGCTGTTCCGTTCAACAAAAGTCTGCTTCAGAAACGTTGTTGTAGTAAATAAAAATATCAATAATCTCTGTTTATCACTCTGTTTCAAAGTTATAATTCCACAGACTTACAAAGAAATTTGACTAGCTAACACACTTGTTGTAATTAATTACTAATCACTGAACCGTGTCAAAATAGTTGAGATCCATTTACTCCTGTCTAATATAAATACCAGTATGTACACACACACGGCAACAGTGTCAGGAAGGTTGGGATACATTCACTCCTGCAAATACAAGAAAGGGACATTATACATAGTCCTGAAATGATTCTACAATACATCAAAACTGCATTGTGTTGCCATAAATTCATTGGAAAGTGTTAAACCATTACATTAATGTATGTTGAAATCGGAAGTGAAGAGGATATAGCAACACAGTGTGTCTGTGGAAAAGCGCAAGTGTTACACTCAAGGCTCTGTATTAAAGTTGCAAAGTTAAAGGAAGTGTAAGGTTTAACCATGATGTATTCAAGTTTAGAGATCTAATGAAAATTGCCAAGGAAACACTGTGGAGCTGAGGTCATGTGAAAGTGTTAAAGAACTGATCAGGTCAACATGAGGCCAATAGGAAGTGTCAAAATCTGCTCACACTTTGGGCACGAGCACACACCATGACAGAAGCGTGCTAGATCATTATGAAATCGTCAGCTGTCATCAAGGGGCTATTAGTCATTGAACGCAGAGATGGTGGGAAAATGTCCTAATAAAGACATAAAACCGAGCCATCGTCCAAAGCAAGAGAGAAGCATTATGAAATCTTAATCAAGGGGTTATCAACCAGTGAATGGAGAGATGCTGAAAAAATGTCCTAATAAGGACACAAAACCAAGCTAGTGTCCGAAGCAAGAGTGTGTATAACCTGAGGAGCACAGACTGAAGTTCCTTCTTCCACTCACTCAAGCCTTGAAGAAACACCTGAGACGGAGAATGTGAGCAGCCTCAACATCGCAGAAAGGACTTCAAGAAATCTTCCACAGAAACAGACCAAGGAATTAAGAGCACAACGCATTAACCATTTCTGCCAACATGCTGTGGATTACAATTTGGATACTGGAGTACTTTTGTTCACTCTGCTGGAGTGAAGTTTGGACTTTGAGGAAGTTACGAGACCTTGGCCAGGGTGGTGATTTGCCTCAAGGACTTGGACTTTCAGCAGGAAGGGAAAGGCTAGCCATGGAAAGACCTGACCCTCTCCATCTCACCCAAATGTAAGTATTTCTAATCAGGCCTCAGCTCTTTTAGATTAATTGGTTATCTAAAGTATCATGATTTATCAATAAGTATTTTTGATAATGATTGATAGTAATTGAAACAAGTATTGCGCTGTATGCTTTGCCATTGCTAAAATCTATGCAATAAAACCTACATAACATAGTTAAAGTTAAAGTTGTGGACATTGATTTCATGTCTCTTTGATTGGACGTAAAAGTCAGGCGTTAAGTGTGCTTAATATGTTAAAGGTTCTTAAAGGTTACTCTAGCCAACCAAATTGAAACCTTCCCTTAGGGTTTACCAAAAGCCCTTAAAATCCAACCTAGCACCATACCAAGTGCACAGATCATTTAGAGGAGCGCTGCTGTTAACAGTCATGGCTGGTGGCTGAATCTGACTCAAGGGCTTCATGTCAGGTGCCAAACCAGAGGAAGCAGGGCAGACGTTTGGATTCAGGCAGTTAGAAGCTAGGCGAGTCTCCTCACCACCAGCTTAAGCAATCCTTATTTAAATTGCCAGTTTTAAGCAACCTCTTGTAGGTTTAGGGATCTAACCCTTTAAACGGAGAGCTGGTCGAGTACCTCCTGGACAGGGGTAAAGCTCGGGATCTAACAACCGAAGGTAAGAAAACCGCTTGCATAGCTCTCAAGCACTGACTCCACCTCCTCAAATCAACAGAATATCCAGCATACATACACAGTCTTAAAGGGAAACTACACCTTTTTAATCAACATGTACCAAGTCACATAAAACATGAATTCTAATATGCTTTGAACATTCTTAACTGTATTGATCACCATGAACTGTTCTTTTGCCTCTATAGTAGGTAAAAATACTAACAGTTGTTTTTACATAATCTAAGCATAGAGGGCAGAGTGACACTTTACACTGGAAGTCAGTCAATTAATGCAACTTTTCTACTCAACCTTAAAACCTTTTTGTTTATTTTTCATTTTTCTTCATCTGTTAAGCCCTTTCGCTTTAAACTATAACACCTGGATCAATACATCAACGAGTACTTATAATATATTCAATATAATCATCATGACACCAAGCAAAGCAAACTCCACTGTCAGCAACAACAGATCCTCCACTTAAAGGAATGGACCTTGGACCCAGTGATCAATACCAACAAGAAATCATGCCAAGACACAAAACAGCTACTCTCAATATGGAAACAGATGATGACAGAAGGAAGAAAAGCATCAATCTCAGTGTACAAACTATACATAGCTGGGTAGCTTTACAGAAACAAGGGCATAACCCCTAACACACACCTGCACATACTGACACACACTCATATCAACATTAATTTCAGACTGATATTATTGCTTGAATTGAATTGATTTGTAGCCAAAACTACTAAATTACAAGTAGACATATGTTAATTGCATGAAACACGTTTCTGAATCAGACCATATACATGAAAATCATCACAATTCAATCAAATATTTTTTGCTCAATCCAAAACAAAGAGGGGTTTTATTATAACAGCTGCAAGAGCATGACCAGCTCATGTCATAGGCCATAGAGAGAGAGAGAGATAAAAGAGAGGTCTGACTGACAGATGTAAAGAGGCAGGTTATAAGCTATCTCTCTTTACATTTCATTTTCTGAGAATGAAAAGGTTCAAGTTCTCTGGTGCAGAATTTAGAAATGTAGAAAAGAGTTCCCAATATATAGGTATGGCATCTTTTATATCATTAAAGAAAACTGTGTTGTTCAAAGACATTTCATTTGCACTAGCTAGCTAATTTGAAATAAAGCAAAACTAGTTAATAATGCTATATAATGAACCTATAGCTGCTAAGGATGTATATGAATCATCTAAATGTCAGGCCGCTGTCTGGTTAACTGCTGCTGTGCTTTAGTGTTTCATTGACATTGTGCTGAAATCTGCAAAAATCCACTGACCATTATGGACAAATTATTATGCATATTGTTGGGCAAGTGTACGTATTTAATTGTAGTGCAACCTATTTTATTCTACTAATGCATGATCATAAGTAGGTAATAATTTATGTTGAACCACCAGTGCAGTGTGTAGGCTGCAGCAGTTGTTTGTCCTTCTCTGTCTGCTGCAGCTGCATATATTTGCTTGTAATACTGTACATACAGTAATACTCAGGCTAATCTACACTTTAACTGTCGAGATGCACTTGGAACGTTTTTGCAGAAGCCTCCAGCAGCTGTTGAGGAACGGCACTCTCATCTGCCATCTACACCACTCTCTGAAGCCTGTTAATTTAAATCATTATTTGTGGTCTCTGATACACTGCTAGATTGTTATCAATTGAATTTTGTTGTTGTGCCAAGACCATCCTCTGACCACCATACAATTCAAGCAAGCCATCAGTGAAAGACACACATTCAAGCAGGTATCCCTCTTGTAACGGTAATGCAAATGTCTGCCTTGCTGGGCTGATGTGCCAGGTCAAACCGACAAGACAAGAAAAATGTAATGGAAAAACACCAACTGATGCATGCTTAGCAGCCTGCATGTGGTCAGACCAAAGCAGAGTTATTACTTAAGAATGTATTGACTTCAACGGAGCTCATAACAACCCTGTTTAATGTGACACCAATCAGGCTTCAACCAATCACGGCAACTCGAGGTTGCTAGGATGTCACCGAGCAAAGCTCTTCTCATCCAGCCAGCAGTGCGTATGCTACTGCCAGCTGTAGCTCCAGTCAGCAGAGAATGTGCACAGCATTATGGGAGAGTGCTTTGGCACATGGGCATTAAACACAAGTAGAAAAACGTAATCATACAAAGTCGGAGTTTGAAATCTTTTATTTGTTGTCCCACATTATCTTCAACTGTATACTTGCAATGCTCAAATACTTAGGATGATTTGAATAATGTGTTTGGATATTCAGGGCGAGGCGATACTATATGTATATTCCAGCAAACAATTCAATGTTTGGGGAAGGTTCCACAGAGTTTGCCTGAAGGGAGGGGGAATGTTCCCCTGACCCCCTGAACGGTCCTTGACCATAATTTTGAAAAGTTAAGAAAAAAAAAATGACACCGTATTTCATTAAAAAAAAAAAGAAGAAGAATCAATTTTGTTTTTTATCTTACTCTAAAAATCAAGTCAGGATGTGTAATTGCAGCTAACTAGCATCTTTATATCCAAATATCAGCTGTTCCGTCATGGAATATGTATCAGTTTTTTCTGAGGAGGTAATAGTTTATGTTCAATTTAACTGACATATCTGAAACATCCAACAACTACCACAATAATGTTTTTTTTCCCCCACAACCATCAGATGCATCATTTTCTATCTCTTTGTAATCCCTTTGTCATGGACTGAAGGAAGAGCTGAAGTGAACACCCCCAAGATGCACTGAGATCCAATCACTTAGACTACATTCAGAAATAATCTGGGATGCATGTGATCGCATTGTGTCCTGGGCCACATTGAAGGACTGCCTACTCAGCTGAAATCCTCCATGGAACAAAACAAAGAAGCCACAATAACCGACAGGATGGATTACACAGATTTCCATGTTATTCAGCCTTATGTAAGTTACAGTTTGAGTCTCTCTTAACCTGCCAATGTTAGCAGTAGAAGTTTTAGAACAGCGTCTGTTTCAACTGATCCAACTACTGAACTAGTAACCACAGTATCCCCAGACTCCCTTATGAACAGTGTTGGGTGTAACGCGTTACAAAGTAACACATTACTGTAATCACATTTCTTTTTTCAGGAGTGAGTAGTGTAAGGCATAACTGTTCTGAATCACTATCACTGATTGGTTAGTCACCACCCGCAAGGGGAGATGGGATAACAATGGCAGTGTCAACAGCACAAGCAGAACATGCTGCTGCATGCGACTTGCCTGAAGACCCCCTGCTGCGTAAAGCCACTTCTGATGGTTGGAGATACAAACATTACTTTGAATTTGAATGTAAGGAAAAAAACTTGACTGTAATAACTTGGAAACTTCTCTCCACCTCTGCTAACACTACCTCAAAATTAACAAAGCACCTACAGAGACAGCACGCACACACAAAGCTTGTTGCTAAGGAACCGTGGAGCAACATGAAAGAGACGCCAAGCAAACATGAACGAGAATGTTACGAGTAATGTAACTAATTACTTTCTTCAGGGAGTAATCATGTAATGTAAGCCATTACTATTTTTGAGATTAATGTGTAATATATTACTTTTTTGAGTAACAAGCCCCAACACTGCTTAGGAGTTTAAGAGCATGAGAAGTAACTTGATCTGTGAAGTGACTTTGAGAAGTTTTCACAATACTATATGACAACATTTTACTAGTGTGTGAGAGCTTTTCAGTGTGTGTAAAAGCATTTCATCTGTATGTGTGTGTGGTTTTCAGTTATGTGAATGAGTTCGGTTTCATGAGTATGTGAGAGGTTATTCTGAATATATCACTAACGGCCCCTCATATTCACGTGTCCAAGCTGATGGGCAGTTTTAGTCAGCTGTACTCTCAATGATGAAATATAAATGTGTGGGCACAACGCAGAATCTATCTAGACCTTGGGATCGATCTGCCCACCTCTAATTTAGACTAGGGCAAAAAAGTTTCTTAGCTAAGTATAACAGAGTTAATGTAACCCATTACCACTCATCGCTGCTTGTAACCCATTTGGGCTTGACCCTAGGATGGACTAATAAGTAAAGGAGGAGGAAAAAAAGTTGAAATGGCACAAACACTTAAATCTTAATTACAAACTCACAAATTAACCAATATTCTGATTGACCCAGCCTCACTAACCCTACTGACCTGCTCTGGAGCTCCCTGACGGTGCCTCAATCTTGCTTAGAAGCCTGTGGACAGGGTAGCACTGCCCCTAATTATTATTATTATTATTATTATTATTATTATTATTATTATTATTATTATTATTGTTGTTGTTGTTGTTGTTGCATATAAATGCCTGACGGTACATTCATAACACTATCACACCAGCCCAGACATACACAGATAGGAAACTGTATTGCAATGTGTTTACTTGTCCTAGTGTCTTTATTGAGAATTGATGCTTTACATACAAATGCTTTTTGCAGTTCACTCACCTCCTAAAAGCAGGGACACTATGAGGTTGGACGCAATTTTGATGCTGCAGAGGTCGTGGGGGTCAGAACCTCCCTGTAGGCCCCGAATCATCTCTGATAAAGCCTCAGGAACACCTGACTCTGCAAACTGCAGCTTCAGTGTATCTGGTGGCACAACACAACCAGGCAAGACTTACTTTTGACTTTTTAAAGATTCATTTCACCATCATTATCATCATTATGTTATGGCTCATCCATACCATACTTTGTTCATTGATTGTGTGTTACTTCTATCTGGTCACTGCTTTAGAGTTCAAACTGTCAGGACTAAAAGGACTAAATCTGCCTTTGTCTCGATGTTATAAGGCTGGTCTACCAACAGATTTCTTCCTCTGTCCTCCTAAAGGAAGATTTTGTCTCTGCGTTTTTGTCTGTGCTTTACTGCATGATTGACTATTGATTCTGTTCTTGTTTTTCAATGTAGTTTACCACAGCCACAACCAGAGTAAAAAAATGGGGGACTACCTCAGTATGGTAAGTATCTGGTGGTTGATCATAAAGCCTGACTCTCTCAGTCTAAATATGAGATGTTTAAAAAGATCTAAGCTTGAATATCAGGTCATGCTTGATGAAACCAAAGTTTCAACAATAAGTCTTCCCTCTCCCAGACTCCTTGATGAAACACCCTGCAGGTCTTACCACTCTCGCCCAGTGAGCCCAGTATTTCCAGAATGATATGCCGACGTTCTGCATCAGGTGCCCGTTTCAGCTGAAATGTCAGCACATCTGCCACACCCTGCTCTGCCAGGGCGTCCCGCGCAGAATCTGAAAACACAGGGCTCTATAACTATGGACGGTGTTCACTGTAACTAACTATCCTGGCCACCTGTTTAAGTCATTATACATTTGACTTCTACAGCCAATTACACAGAACAGCTTTGAACTGGAAGACTATATTTGGTTGTTTGTTTTGCCCAATGGCACTGCACACACTCAGTTTAATGATGACACAGTCTGACAGCCACAGTACTGAGTGGTAGAAGTGTGCCAGCATTCACTGTGCCTGTGTTGTGGGGAACAGCCAATATGTTCTTTTCAGGGCAAATACCACTATAGATTATTGAAAATAGAGGATAGGATGATTGATTTTAGGGACTGATTTATATTTGCAGTAAAATAAAAACTGTAGTTTCAAAATCTAGAATCTAGATGGAATGTAACTACACTTTACTCAGGTAGCGTTCTAAAGATACTTTATTATTTCCATTTTATGCTACTTTATATTGCCACTGTATGTATATTTGATAATATTACTGACTAATTATTTTGTATATTCAGATTATTCAGTTTTGATAGTTGATAATGCGTGACACGTAACCCGTCAGAAAGTGTTGTGGGCAGGGCATTGCGTGAGACCAAAGACTACAGATGTAGAGAGGATGCTGCAACAGAGCCAAAATAGCATTTTAGAATGAATCTATTTTAGTGGAAATTGAACACAAAACATAGCAGAAATTGCTGCATATCGCCCAGATAATACCTAATGTAAACCTGTAGGCAATCTGTTTGTTTTATATCACTAGTGCTAGAAACCAAGGAGAGCATATGGAAAATATGTAAATGCCAGGGCAACCCTGTAGCTGTGAAAATACATTTGAAATACTGATAAGATGTCATTCAAATCACAGCCATATAAAACAAATAATATCAAAAATATAGTATATCAATACAAATACAATAATTACCCATGTCAGCCAGATTACAGAGGGCCAGCAGGCAGACATTGACCAGCGGGTCATTCTCTGGATACTCCCTTATTATGCTCACCAGTCTGGGGATCACTCCATTCTGGACTAACTGGTCCTGTTGGTATGCTGTGTGGGAGGACAGACAAAAAGTGATGAAGGATAAAGTGACAAAGATAACCTCAGAGTTTTATTATTATTATTCAATTTAATTTGGAGGTCCATAACTCTTAAGATTGAGCAGGCTCTGCTTCACAAACACACTGTTTGTCATCAGTGAACCCTGTTGACTGAGTCACCACTGTCAGAACAACTCACAGTTGTCAAAGCAGTTTCGTCCGATGGCCCTGCCAGTATTCAGCAGCATCTCCTCATTATTGCTGTTCAGATGGGGGACCAGCACCTTCACCAGGTCTGCCTCAATGCACGGCTCCCTAACTGATGCTACAAAACACACACAGTATGAAATTTCCATCTTAACCTCTATCCAGCCTGTGACCACAACCAGATACTGTGGCAGGATGAATCCAACACAAAGACCAAGTTTGACTGACTCGTTTCTTTTTTTACAAACAAAAATACAAGCTATCAGAATAATTCTACATATAATTGCTTTTAGGCATTTCAAAAATAAAAAAATCTCCTCTATGCTGGGAAAATATTCATGTACATTTTCTTTCATTTATGTTGAATGTGGCTTCTCAAAAACTTTAAATTGTGTAGTATTAGCATCATAAAAAGCCATGGTGTAAAGAAACAAGCATGTTGTCCTCAAAGTCCTCAAGAAAGTGGAAATATGTACATTTGCAATTCCATTACAAACTGTAAAACTCCATCTTGAGGGAACCTCCCAAAAGGATTAATGAAGTTGTCTAAGTCTACGAGATGAGGTAGTTGTATTTTATCATTTGTGGGTGAAATATTGTAAAACTTATCAGGTTTTCTTTTATCAAAAACCATAAGCAGTATCCTACCTTCTCGTGCCATCTCTGCCACCACCAGAGCCACCTGGCAGCTCAGACTGCTTTTACACCGTAAGGCCTGAGCCAGTGTGGGTAGAATACCGCTCCTGGCAATCTCAACAGCAGCATCTTTCTCTATCAACGCACAAATGCATTTGTTCAGAATAAAAACAATGGCAGGATATTCAGTCAAAGCATACACTAGAAATAAAGAATGTAAAGTTACAGTTACAGTTTTTAGTTTTCAGTAAAGTCCTGCCACCATCAGATTTTCACCTATACCTCATGTGACAGTCCAGCAGGCAGCGGGTCAAACCCTTACACTTAGTAATCAATGCAAGGGTTTTGAAACTGAAGACAGATTAGGACATTAGGACATAATGGATGGATGTGTGAAAGGTAGGTGTGTGTTGTGTGTGTACATGACTTACTCTTTTCCAGCAGAGCAGCCAACACTGTGTCCAAATGAGGCTTGAGCTCCTCCTCAATCAGCTCTGTGCTTACACTGATAGCCTTTAGTGCCTCACTCAGGGAGTCTGCAACACACAAACAAACATGCATCACCACAAACTCAAAAGTTAAGAATATGCCAGCTTCAAAAGTCCTACTTATTCCACTTGAAAAAACATGTAAATTAAAATATTAGTTGAATGAAAAAAAAACTCTGAAAAAATAAATTGTAGTGAAGGAAGGGGGCAATACATGGAGGGAGCATGAGGGTATCAGCAGAGCAACAGTGAGATGATCCAGGTTATGATGATGGTATGTTAGTAGGCAGCTGATAGCCACTCAGCTCTCCTGATTCTGAGATGCTGGTCCAGTGTATTAAGCGTATAAATAACCTCAAAATCATTTGGAGTTGAAATATGGCCACTTTTTGTTTAAACTGCCATTTTGAATTTTGAAAATGTCAGAAATGGATTCAGCATCCTCAATAACCCCCAAAACCATTTATCTGGCAGTTTATTTTCTTTTCTGAAGATTTTTTGAGGTATAGACACCTTTATTTGACAGTGAATAGATGAGAAATGAAAGAGAGATGGGGGTGTGACATGCAGTACAGGCCCTCCGGCCAAATTCGAACCGGGGTCCACTGTGTACATAGCATGCACTCAAACCACTCAACTACTTGTGCGCCCATCCGACAGTTTTCTAATGTAAAACTATGGTGTACTCAACATTTCTGGGTTCACAATGGGGCTGTTACGGGGCCGAACAGAAGGGGAACCCAAAAGCGGACAGACAACTGGGGCAAGATGCAGAAGTGCATTTATTTAACACAACTGAGTCCAAGAGAGTAAGGTGGGCTTGAGTCCAAGGGTCGAAGCGCTCTGAGGAGTGCGGCGCTGGAGGCGGGCTGCAGGTAGGCGGAGGTGCTGCGTGTCTGTGGCTGCTCAGAGAAGCACAGGTCTGGTGGGGGCTGCAGGTGAGCAGAGATGAGGCTTGTCTGTGTCGGCTCGGTGGAGCGTTGGTCTGGCGATGTGCTGCAGAGGCACGGAGGAACTGCACACCAGAGCGGAGTCCGTCACAGAACGGGAAGGCATGCGTGTGGATGATGTAATCAACTGGCAGCAGGCAGCGTGAGGATCCAGGTTTTGAAGCTGGCACTGATTATCAACCTGCTGCAGGTGTGTGTGTGTTCCCTCCCTCCCGAGACCACCGACTCTGCCCAGCCTCCAGCGCACCTCTGTAAGCAGACGGAAAAACACACAAGCACAGCCGCACACCCAGCCAACTACAAACATAGATCATGACAGAGGCTCTATAGGCTGGCAAATATGCTATTATGTCACACAACAGACATTTACAGACAGGATTTCACAACTTGTGTCATTTTCACCAAAGCCCGCTCCACCTACTACTCCCAACTCATTCACTCTGGCTCCAACAACCCCAAATCTCTCTTCTCCACCATAAATAAACTCTTTAAACCCATCAACAACATCTCCAACTCTTTCATCACTGATAAATGCAACTCCTTCCTCTCATTTTTCCAAACAAAAATTAACAATATCTACAACAACTTATCCACTTCTCCTGCCCCTACCCCCTCCACTCCTTCACCCCCTCCTCCCCTTCTTACATCTCAACCCCTATCTCAGTTCTCCTATGTGTCTCCAATGGAGCTGTCCACCATCATGGTAGAAATGAAAAGCCCTACCTGTGCCCTGGACTCCATCCCATCCCACCTGGTCAAGAACTGTCTTGCAGCCATCTCTTCACTCATCACAAAAATAATAAACTCCTCTCTCAGCTCTGGCTGAGTCCCCCAATCTCTCAAACTGGCTGCTATCACCCCAATTCTCAAAAAACCTGGACTGACATCATGACAAACTTCCGGCCCGTCTCAAACCTCTCATCTTTATCAAAAATACTGGAACATATCGTTGCCACTCAACTCAAAGCCCACCTCATCTCTCAACACAGCCCAGAAACAGCCCTCCTTAAAGTCACTAATGACCTCCTCCTTTCTGCAGACTCTGGCCAGCTCAACGTCCTCATCCTCCTTGACCTCACTGCAACTTTTGACACCATGAACCACTCTATTCTTCTCTCCCGCCTTGAATCCTCCCTCAGCATCACTGGCACTGCCCTCTCCTGGTTCAAATCTTATCTCACAAACAGACAACAGTTTATCCACATAAACAACTGCACCTCCTCCACTGCTCCTCTGTTCCAAGGTGTCCCCCAGGGTTCGGTGCTTGGTCCACTTCTCTTCATCCTGTACATGCTGCGCCTTGGCAGTATCATATGCCACCATGGTCTCCGCTTTCACTGCTATGCTGACGATGTCCAAATCCACATCTCCATCAAATCCATCACTACTGCCGCTCACTCCACACTCACCAACTGCCTCACTGAAATCAAAATCTGGATGCAAACAAACTTTCTCCAACTAAACTGCGACAAATTAGACATAATCATCATTGGCCCCAAATCCCTCATCAAAAACACTAACGACTTCTGTCTCACCATAGACAACACTACCCTCTCCCCTTCCCCACACAATCGCAACCTCGGAGTCATTTTTGACAACAATCTCTCTTTTCAACAAAACATAAATCAAATCACCAAAACTGCTTTCTTCCACCTTAAAAACATAGCCTATCTCCATCCATCACTCTCCTTCTCTGCTACAGAAACTCTGATCCACGCCTTCATCACTTCCAGAATTCACTACTGCAACAGCGTCCTCTTTGGCACACCTTCCAAACTCTTCAATATACTTCAATACGTCCAGAAAAGGTGCTGCCCGCCAGCTCACCCACACCCGCACCCGTGACCACATCACCCCCATCACCAGAAACTCCACTGGCTCCCCATCCCTCAACCGATTCAATTCAAAATACTCCTCCTCACTCACGAAGCCCTCCACAACCAGGCACCCCCCACCTTACCGATCTGCTCCACCGCAATAACCCGTCCCGCACCCTCCACTCCTCAGATGCAAATCTCCTCACTCCACCTCACAGAACCAAGCACTGAACCTGGGGTGACAGAGCCTTCTCAGTTGCTGGCCCCTCCCTCTGGAACACCCTCCCCAAACACATCAGAGACTGTACAGAACTCAATACTTTCAAAACACTCACCAAAACTCACCTCTTTAAAATTGCTTTTAATGTATAACCTGTTCTTTTCTTTCTATTTCACGTGTGTGTTATTTTCATACTTCTGTTTTAACCTGTAAAGCGTCTTTGAGTACCTGAAAAGCGCTATATAAAATAAATGTATTAATATTATTATTGTTACTATTACTTGTTTTTTAAATGAAAGGTCACTGTGAAATATTGTTCCCAGGTCTCAAACTGCAGTACTGCTGTACTAATACAATGCATTGTGTACATGTACACAAAAAAAGATCTCAGATTTGGTTTTGTAAAGCTGGAAAAAGTGTTGAGGAAAAATTATAATTGAAAAAGGGGTGTAACAACTTTAAAATCTAGAAGTTGGATTCTAGGATTAGGTTTCTTGAGAAGTGTGTGCACTACTATTATATTTCATATATTATACAAGGTGCAATGTGTGAGAAGAGTCCACAGGCTGAGGAATGAAGCTGCTCTGTAGTCTGGTTGTAAGATACATTTGTATACTTTTTCAGATGGCAGCAGGGTGAACCGACTGTGGCTGGGTTGGGTGTTTTGTTTTAGTATATTTTGGGCTCCATGCAGACATCTCACTTCACCCATAGCACTGATGCTCTGTATATGGGTAACAAGATGTTCTGGGCAGTTTTAATCACCTGCTGCAGGGCCCTTCTGTCCTGGGCCGTGCACAAACCATGCTAGTTTTCCTCCAAGAGGGATGTTCAATCTGTGATGGTAATTCAAAGGAACCTAAAAATGTTCATCTGCTACACCTCAGCTCCACTGATGTAGGCAAGTGTATGTGTCTTTACCTCCTTTTTTAAAATTGTCTTGTTTTGGTGATGTTGAGGAGTAAATTGTGAGGCAAATTCTCAAATATCCCTTATATTTGATGTGTTGTTCTTACATCTGAAACTTAATATAGATGTAGCTGTGTCAATATGTAGCGCATATTATCATCTTTATTGCAAAAGAGGGGGGGGCTTTAATTAATGGTACACCAAGATGTTATACCTTGTGATGGGCTGTGGTGCTCTCTGTCGGTTGGTCTCAGTGAAACTCTAGCCTAGGCTTTATTTGTGAATGTATATGGGTCAAACCTTCGTCTACAGGCATAATTACAACGAAAGAGGCACTTTTAAGATTTACTGTAGTTTCGTTTTAGGGCAAGCTAATTTTCAGTGGAGTGCAGGGGCACTCTTAACCTAGCATCAAAATCGCTATTTTCAAAGAAGGCTCGACACAACATGAAACTTTGCTTGTAGTATCACCAGGGTCTCTACACATGAACATGAACATTGAGAACATTGGTTGTGTACACAGAGTTTACTAAAAATAGAGTTTTTGGACAACTCAAGTTAGCGACAGCATCTCCGGCGCGCTGCTGTCATGGCAGACAGGAAGGAGAGTAATTGTCGACCTCCTACCTGTTTGGTCACACTTGGGGACACTCTTTGTCATTACGGCATGACGGCATGACGGCAGCTTACCCAAAAATGTAACCATGGTAAATCCCAAAAGTGCCTCTTCCTTTTTGTGTAAACTTTGCCCGCTGGGTTTCAAGAAATCAGCAACAGCAAACTTGAAACGGCACATTGAACTAAAGCACCCAGCAAGTCTTTCAAGGTATGTGCCAATGAATAAAAAATCAAAAGACACAGCAACAGCAAGCCAAAACAGATCCTCTACCACTCAAATCGCTTTAACGGCATACAGTAGCGGCTCCCCTGTCTTCATTTCGCAGCTGGACAACCTGGTTTTGCAGTATATTGTTGGAGAGCTGCAGTTTCAGTGTTAAAACTGATAAAATAATTGCTGTCTGTGGTTCTATATGGGCTGCGGCAATAATTTTGAAAAATAATAGCTTCAATACCAGTATTGAAAAAAAAGAAGTATGAACTATGAACTGAGCTAGTTCATTTTAAAATCTGTGAATTGAACTACTGAACTAGTTCATGTAGAAAGTGAACTTTCCCAACACTGCTGATGGCTGTCTTGAGGCAGGAAAGGACAATCTCTGTGAGAGTGAGATGTTAGAAATGTAATTAATGACATCAGTTAGCTGACACATGTTTTGAGTATATTCCTTTGTCCTCTGGAGTAGACTTTACAGCTGATGAGGTGATCAAAGTCAGCATAAAATGTATAGAGCTCAGCTGGCAACATGGTCACACATGATAGGGGCACTCCTGCTTATGTAGCCTGTGACATTTTGAATTGCCTGCCATATATCTGTAGTGCTGTTGGTATTAAGGTCTCATTACTGTTGCCTCTTTGATGTCAGCTTTGATACCAGTTTTCAGTCTTGCTCTGATGATGTTGTTTGCTTCCTTGTCACCTGACAAAAAGTCAGCTTTTTGGCTTGGGAAAATTTGCTGGCAGACATAACATCTAAAGGACATGAAGTGAAAGGGCCTCAAAATGATGGAGTCAGGCAGAGGAAATGAAGCACACTTGACTTCATGTACAAGTTTGTCTCTTCCTTAAAAGTAACCACAATGTTTAGCCAACCTTAGCCAAGTCTTTAAATGTAATCAATCAATGACAATGAATCTTTTGTAGAATTGCCCAATATCAATGATGTTGATTGATTGATGAGTATTACATAAACAAATATGCATACAGTACAATGCATTACACATAAACACAGAAACACATGCACTCAAACAAACAAACAAACAAACAAACACACACACACACACACACACACACACACACACACACACAGAGAGAGAGAGAGAGAGGAGACTTGCAGATGGTAATCACCTCAGCTAATCCCTTGTAAGTCGAATGAAAATAGCCTGAGTGGAGGGGGCTATCAGACTGATAGCCAGCTTGCTACCTCAGGATCTAACCCCCATGTTCTTCTGTGTGTGTGTTTGTGTTTGTGTGTGCTTCCACGTGTGTTTGACAAAAAAGCAGGTGAATAATTCACAAATCAGTCCCACAGAGTGCTGAAAGGTAGTCTCTAGGCTCCTTATTACAGGTACTTCAACAACCCTGCATGGTCACATACATTACTTACATATATGCATCTTCATCGTCATCATCAGCTTTTTTAAAGCTGTACATTTAGAATGCTGTCTTTATGCCTCAGAGTAGCAGCTGAATAACTGTTAACAGTCAGCAACAGCTTCAGAAGAGGCAAGGATGGTGGCTGGTGGGGTGTCTTCAGCCTACATGACAGTCACTGGCCACTGAATAGTTTCAGTCTCTGCTCTTTAGCCAAATAGTGCACTCTGACTGCCTTGTGAGACAAACAGCAAAATGTTCCTGAGTTGTTAATTAGTTATTACTATGTAGATAGGTTGCTATATGGCTGAGGTTGGAAAAACAACATTAAATCAACATTTTCACAGAAGTGATAGGTATATGTTGAAAAACCCAATTAATCAAACATTGAATCGTGGTAATTGAAATATGAATATTTTATCAATATTTTGCCTTGATGTTGCCTACTGCACATATTGTCGGACACATTTATTTTAGATAAATAATTTCTCCATCATGATGCATTCAAGTAGTTTAGATTTATATGACAGATAAAACTACATAATTGATATGGAGGTAAATGGAGAGAGGAGGTAGTCAATCCATCACCTAGAAGATGCTGTGCTGTCTTTACAAGTTGCCTATCACTGTAAATGATCAATGCATCTACTATAGTAATGTGATCATATTCAGTTTTACAAATTATGCCAACAATCATTTAACTATTATCTAGAATAACAATAGACCCCATTAATTATCTGGAAAAGGTATTGATCCAGGATTTTTTTTCCCCACTTTCTTTAACACTGAGATTTCTATTCATTTCTCAGGGAATAATGCAGGGATCTTGATGAAAAAACAAACAAACAAACAAAAAAAAACAGGCATATTGAAGTTGCTAGTGTCTAATTGTGAGTCCAACCATGTTAGAGGTCATGTCATGTCATTGTCCGTAACCGCTTATCCCTTTCCATGGGGTCGCGGGATGTTGCTGCTGGAGCCAATCCCAGCCTTGTCTCAGGGCGAGGGCAGGGTACTCCCTGGACAAGACGCCAGTTCATCACAGGGCCCTCACTGATGAGCAATGTGGGGTTCAGTGTCTTGCTCAAGGACACTTCGACATCCAGCTCAGCCTTGCCCGGAGCCGGGATTTGAACCAGCAACCTTCCAATCACTAGTCGACCTGCTCTACCAGCTGAGCTACAGCCGCCCCATGTTAGAGGTATACACCCTATTGTGTGCCATTCTAGCTGTAATATTGAATAACAGTTATTTTTTGTTGCTTTTCCTAATATATGATCATTTTTGTATTTTTTTACATTCAGTGGAAGTAGAAAAAAACAAGTGCTGGTACTGCTGCGTACTGGTCAGAACTGGCCCACCTCAACCACTGATTATACCATAGTTCTCATATTTATCAACTAACTGCTTTACACAAAGCTAGTGTAGCTGACCGCCAGCATCCACTGGGGAGAGAGGCAGAAACAAAGAGGACCGATGGAAGAAGGGAACAACATCAGATGAAAGAGAGAAATAAAACAAGGCTAGTGCTTTGCTAGTCTATCCTCTATAAGTATTCAACTTTTTGTTAAATTTTTAAGATATGCCGTTACAATGTATTTCGCATCTGCAAGTATAGTTTAATAAACATTTAAATATTCTGCACATTTTAATTGATCCTGCTGTCCTTTACTTTTTGGAAATTTTAATGTATAAATTAGGAAAAAAAAAATGAAATGTAAATGCCAAAATGATTAATCCAATACATTAATGTAGATGAAAAAACAATGTGTTATGTTGTACAAAATATCAAAATCTCCGAAAATTAAATCACCCTTTTGGATAAAGGATAAACCACTAGCTATATATGGTTACAGTGCTGAAAATTGGACATTAAAAAAATTAAACCCAAGGAGACAAACAATATCTATCTGTCTATCTATCTATCTATCTATCTATCTATCTATCTATCTATCTATCTATCTATCTATCTATCTACCTACCTATGTAATGCTCTTATACACAAATTCACATGCATTGACATTCCCTGACGTGTGATGCCTAATCACACAACAGCTGGTATTATACAGTACATTGTCACTCATATAAACACACATCACTCATCACACATCTCACACACACACACACAGAAGGGGATGTTAGATTTGCAGGTACTCACCAGTGTCTGTCATGGCTGCTGGTAGGCAGGCTCTCTGCTGCCTGGCTCACTGCCTCTGCCTGTGTGTAATTGTGCGTGTGTGTGGCTAGCAGAGAAGCTACCCTCCCTTCTTAAGGTCAGGTGTACCCCAACTTTGTCTCTCACTCTGTCTGTTTCTCTCTACTCCTTGCTCTCGCTCCCTCAATCCCATTATCCAACTGTCCCTGCTTCCTTCTCTCTCTCTCTCTCTCTCTCTCTCTCTCTCTCTCTCTCTCTCGCTCTATATATAAGTCTCTGCCTCCACCCTTCCTGCTCTGCACTCACTGCGCCTGCGCTCTCATCCTGCTCATGTGTTCCTTTCCCAACTCTCTCTCTCTCTCTCTCTCTCTCTCTGACTCTCTATCCCTCTCCCCTCACAAATTCAAATAAGCTTTGATGTGTAAATCTCAACTGTATATAGGAGGATGGTAACAAATTAAAAAATCAAAATATTAATTAATGTAATAACCATGAATCATGGCGCACAAATTCAATATCTAACTGGGTGGCAATTTTTTTCTATTCTTTTCAAGAAACCTCATTTTAAATGACTGGGAAAAAAACAGAAGCCTCTTTAGCAAAGTGGCTAATGGAATGTGACGAGAAGGTGGTCCATTTAAGTGATTTCTTTAAAGGTGTAATTGGTAAGAAATAGTGAGGTAATGTCACTCCCCTTCCACTGGGCCACAATGGGATTTTTTTCTTCGGAAAAATATGTACGTAGTGAATGGAGACAAATCATTCCCTTTGAATTCTGCCAGTAATTACACAAGTGATATTTCTCAATTTAAAAGATACATTTTTCATCTTCAGAAAGTCGCAGTCACAAAATACGTTAGCTAGATAAGCCACCCAACAGTTGTGTAAGTCGTTTAACACTCATTGAATCCCATAACTAAATCTTTATAGAACCTTGGATTAGCGTGCTCAGAGAACTGACTAACTCTCCTTTCACACACTATAGCTGTCAATAGGGTGAAATTTACTGAGACTTTCACCTTACATAATACTTTGTCAATACCAGGTTTTTATGGGATCCCAAAGTGCTGGGAAACTCCAGACCCAGACCCATGCAAACCATCAGAACAGTGTTGTATTAAATGGCTCCAAGCTAACAAGGAGAAGGTGTGGCTCCAGTTTGACAAAGATGGGGATTGTATATTGGAAGCAACAGCTGAGGGGGAAGCTGATCAATAAGTGCGTTTACATGCACAGCTTAGTCGGATTACAGCTATAGTTCGACTATGCCACTCACCCTACCGGTGAGAAAATCAGATTATTGAGCCGGATAATGTCATACCCCGGTACGCTAGGTGGCGCTGTACCCATTTCAACTAGTGGTAACAGAAACACCTCCGGCTGACCGCTTTACGTCACCAGCTGCCTCGGCATTCAAGAAAGATGGTGTACGAAGAGCAAGAAGAAGCTACATCTTTGTACACTTTGTATATGGTGTACATGATAATTACACAAACTAGATGCACAATGGCGCTCTTTCTTGTGATGATTTCGGAGGAAAGACACCGCCGCCGCCGCTGTCCACTTACGGCTCTCGGCCCCAGGGAAAAAACTTGCGCCTGCACAGAACACAAAAGACCGATCCGATCCACTGGAACGTATACATGCAGGAGTAATGCGACTATCAATCGAATAATCTGGGTGCTTTAATTCGATACTGAGAAATCCGATTTGGTCCGATTTTAGTCAGACTAAGGTGTATACATGCATCTTAAAAATCTGATCATAATCAGACTAACCCTGTAATTCGGTTTTCTTAAGTGTCATGTAAACACACTGAATGCCGCCAGACGATGCAGCTGAGAGATTTGGGCTGGGGGAGAGAGAGCAGCTCAACTTGTCTACACCAAGAACAGCAGGGCGAGTAAGATCCATCAGCTCAGGCAGTTCAGAGAGGCAAGGGAGGAGTAGAGGTGTCCTCTCAGAGTTGTGCAGCATTCTACGCACAGAGAAACCTAGAGGAAAGCTGAGTAGCAGAGGAGGTGAAAGGCCAGGTTAAATCAAAAAATCAAAAACCAATCTTGACCTGGACAGTCCTTACTTTGCTCTCGGCCCCTGGTAGAGTCTGGGTAACCCTCCGCACAGACCACGTGCCCAAGGTAGTTGCTGATCAACTACCATCACCATGGTGCCAACTTGGATACTTGACTTGTCAGATTACCACTTCTGACATGCTTGCAGACCAGGCAGAGCTGCCACGTGGCTGCACAAGGCTGTACCTGCCACACAGGTGCACGGGCATCTCTGCAACTCGACTGGTTTTAAAACCCTTAGCACAATCTGTTTACAATAGCAAATGTAAGTTAGAGAACAAAATGTACTCGCTGCAAGTATAATAATAGAAAGACAACATTAAATTAGTGAACTTGTGTTGGTAAACTTAAAAACCGTGAAACAGGAAAAAGTGTTATAAAAACACAATTTATTTGTAGTTAACCATGTAAAATAGATATGTGTAATCTCACTTTACTTATTTAAAAAAAAATACAAAATAAACGTTTGATAGAAATTATAAGAACTTAGAGCACAATCTTGTTTCTGTGAGAGCCATTCATTTTACATTCTTTCTGAATATGACGCCTCAGGTACCTTAGGACATAATTCAATGATAGTCATTATCCGTTATTCGCCGCAATGACATGACTCACAGAAACTTGATTTGACAAGCAGAAACCTCTTTCTTAGCCTGAAGTGAACCTGAAGTGAACCTGTAGGTTGACTTTCCCTTACACTCAGACAGTGAAGCTTCTGGCTTTTCCTCATGGACCTGTAGCACTCAGTCCTTACTGTGACCTCTCCTGCCTCCTTGTTTGAAACTGAGATTAACATTAGGGTTAGGATAATACATCGCACAAACAAACAGTTAATGACGCTTACCTACTACTATGCTAACATTAGCTACTGATAGTAAATAAATGTTGCTTCGTCAATGAGCTAACTTTGGGTAGTTAAGGGCTAGCATGTATCAGAATCGGATTGGTGAACTGTTCACTTACCTTCGTAATTGTTTATATAACTGGACACATGCAAGTTGAACCCTTTATCCTTTTTAGACGTGGTCTGAATGATCTGAATAACATCGTTCACCATTATCGCCGGCAGATCCTGCAGCAACCGGGTGAAGAATGCCATTGCTATCACCGTTACCGGTGCGCCGGAAGTAGTTTGGCTGGCTGAGTGCCAGACCAGAAGTCCGCGGCATTTACGGAATTCTCTCTGAGAGCACAAGAGGCCATTCACAAGTGCAAACCATGTGTGCAACAATTTAAGTCAGCAATTGAGTATGTGACTCAAAATGACACTGCCAATGAGCTGAGAATTGTCCTGACAGCCCACACTCGACATCGTGACCTTCATCATGGCACTGTGAATCTGCCATCACTGGATAGTGATGTTGCTGTCATTGCTCCAGGAACAACTCCTACTGAGCAATTTGGGAAACTGGCTGTCACTCTTCACCTCAGAGGACGACTTCAAACAATCAGTGCCATTCATCCAGCATATGACCCACTATGATATGTGCTTCTTCTGCATACATATGCTCATCACACACATGCATACATATGCTCATCACCATGGTGCCACGTGACAAACCCAGGACCTCCACTGATATTGATCGTGCTGTGTCTGCAGAGATTCCAGACAAAGAAACAAATCCAGAATTACATCGCATTGTCACATCACACATGATTCATGGCCCATGTGGTCATTGGAATCTTGACAGTCCTTGCATGGTTGACAGAAAGTGCTCCAAAGACTACCCCAAACAATTGAGGCAAGACACAAGTTTCTCAGACAACTCTTACCCACTCTATAGAATGTATAGATCTCAAAGATGATCAGAGGGGGCATTAATGTGTCTTGTCAATCATGCCTGGGTTGTGCCATACAATCCATACATCCTTCTCCGATACAATGCACACATTAACCTTGAAATTGTCTGTGCTGTCTCCAGTGTGAAGTACTTGTACACCTGTTTAATGATGATGGCATTGCCCAGAACCTACTGATCGCAGGGCCACTTAACACTACACTGACTGCCTTTTTTGGATCCATGTCTCTACATCCACACATGCGACACATTGTGTCCCCAGATGTATTTCAACACTTCACGTACACACAGAACACATTTTAATTGCGGAAAAAAAGGCTAAGTTCCCACAATGACCATATGGCAGACACTGTTGGATGCATTCCAATGATGCCTTCAACCGACACAATGCAGAACTGTTCTATCTTCGAATACTTTTGTACCATGTGCCAGGACCAACTTTATTCAGAGACCTCCGAAAAGTTGGAGATGTGATGACAGACACATATTTGGCAGCCTGCATTGCACATGGGATTGCTGACAATGACAATGAAGTAGATTCTTTTATGGAAGAGGCAGCAAATGTGACCTTTGGCCCAGCACTGCCTGTAGTATTTTCCAACATGCTCATGTTTGTACTTAGAGGAGAGCACTTGCAGTTCTGGGAAAGGCACAGGTGTGTTCTTGGTGAAGACTTAATGGACAGGGCAGCAGTAAATGAGCCACATGAATACAATCTGAATCAAGTGCTACTCAAACTCAAGGACCAAGCTGAAAGACATGGCATTGAGTGAACACTTCGGCCTCCCTGAACCTAATCCACTTCACGACCATAATCAGACTCCCCGCATCATCCAGCATGAGATCGAGCATAACATGGAAGAAGTTAGTTAAGCTAACATTACTCACACAGAAAACAGACTTAATCATGAGCACCAAACTGTTATCAAAACAGTGATGGAGAGCATGGAAAAGGGCCTTGGAAAGATGATAGCACTTGATGCAAGTGGCAGGACAGGAAAAACTTTAATACTATGCCACATCCTTAACAAAGTCTGTGCAGAAGGCAAAGTGGCTCTAGCAACACCTGCAAGTGGCATTGCAGCTACTCTACTACCAAAAGGCACCACCTTTCACAGCAGAACAAAATGTCCTCTCATTCTCACTGATGAATCCACTTGCAGTGTGAGTGAACTTGACAGCACTGCAACACTCATAAGAATGACACACCTCATGGTCATGGATGAAGTGACGATGATGGATCGCTGTGCATTAGAGGCAGCAGATCGTATATTTCAGTGGATCAGCCAAACCATTCGGTGGCATCACAATGGTCCTCAGTGGCGACTGGAGGGAAATCCTTACTATTGTACCACACGGTAGCCAAATCGAGATCACAGGAAGGTGTTGCAAGAGTTAATACCTACGGAAAAATTTTGAAATTCTTTGTCTAACAGAAAACATGAGGATCGCTCAAGCTGCAGAACATCAACAAGCTGAAGAAGACTTTGCCACATTTCTCTTACACTTTGGCGAGGCTAAAATTCCAGTGGTGCCAGAAGAGGGTGAATATGCCATTAAACTCAGTGACACACTGACAATTCCTGGTGACAAACTTAAAAACATTGTCCAATGGATGTATGAAGACATGCTGGCCAACATTTCCAGTCCAATGTGGCTATGTGAACATGTCATTTTATGCCCAACTAACTCTGAAGTTGACATAGTAAATTTGAACATCAATCAATCAATCAATCAATCAATCTTTACTTATACGGCGCTTTTCATACAGAATAAAGTACCTCAAAGTGCCTCACAGAAATAAACAAACAACAGCAGAAAAATAGAAACAGCAAAATAAAGTCAAGAGATGAAAATTAAAAGAACCCAACCCTCCCACCCCCTCAGACATGGACAGAGAAATACACACTCATACACACACTCACACATATGCACGCAGACACACACACTCATACACACCCATACAGTAGCTGTCACTAAAGACACATGGCCGGGCAGCGAGACCTGTTGCGTGGAGGAAGCTACCTTTGGGGAGCCAACCGCACTGGGACAGATCCTGGTCCAAGGCTGCAGGGAGCACTGCCACAGAGACCACCCCAACCCGGGCAGACAGGAGGCCCCACACCAAGGTGCAGAGCCCTCTGGTCACCCAGGCTGGAGCCGTCCACGGGACAGCACCCCCTGCTGCCAGACCAGAGACCACCCCCAGTCTGGCAGGCCCCCATGAGGAAACACTGGAGATTAAAAACTGATAGACTAAAACAGTAAAATAAGGCAAAACGCGTAGAACTAAGAACACGGGGGACTAAATCCTAAAAATATAAAGGCTAAAAACACAAGAGACTAAAAAATAAAAGCATAAAGGCTAAAACATGAGAGATTAAAGCAGTTAAAAAAAAAAAGGATTAAAAATAAATAAATAAATACATACATACATACATATAAATAAATAAATAAATACAAGTGCTTTGATTAGCACGGCATAAAAGGAATTAAGAAGAATTAAAATTTCAATTAAAAGCCTGGTTAAAAAGGTGGGTGTACTGCCCTTGCAGCGCGTTTCTTGTTGCAAAGCTAGACAGCCAGTTAACACTGAGAGATCCTCCAATAAACAGACAAGGCTTGACTTTTCTTGTAGTTTACTGTTCTCTGAATCTCCTTTGTTCTTTTTATGTAAAACTGAAACATTACAGAAATGTGAACACATATTAGCACATAAACAACAATATATACAGCATTATGTATGTCCACACACATGTCTATGTCACACCGAATGTTAGCTTACTACTAGCAAAACATGTTCAAAACTAAAACGACAGAAAATGTCTGAAACCTACTAATAACACAAAACATCCTTAACATACCTCTACTTAAAGACATTGTACTTACAGACAAATAGTCTCCAAGGCAGAAGCGTGTAGAAAAAACACCCAGCAGGAATACACTCCAGCACTGACTTGTTTAGCTGCTCAACTGAAAAATGTGTCTGCTTGACTGCTGGATTAAAACTGACCAGTAGATGGCAGTGTACAACACTAAAGGTCAATGTAAATAAAATATGTTTTTAACCTTTTAACCTTAGCTTGTTTATGAACTTTTAACTTATATTCTATCATGCCGACTAAACTTTAACGGCAGCACAGTGGGTCTTGAGCCTCTTTTTAAAAACCCCAACAGTCTCTGCGACCCTGAGGCTCTCTGGCAGGCTGTTCCACAGTCGGGGCCCATAACAACTGAAAGCTGCCTCCCCATGTTTTTTTTAACTAACCTGTGGTGGTTAAAAGGCCGGTGCCGGAGGACCTCAGGGTCCGCGGGGGCTGACAGACTAAAAGCAGGTCAGATAAATGAGAAGGCCCAAGACCGTTAAGACATTTAAAAACTAGTAAAAGAACCTTAAAATCAATCCTGAAACACACGGGGAGCCAATGAAGCGACTTTAAAACCGGTGTTATGTGCTCCCGCCCTCTGGTCCTCGTCAGCACTCGTGCAGCTGAGTTTTGTAATAATTGTAGATTCGAAATGCTCTTTTTGGAAGGCCAGAGAGCAGGGCATTACAATAGTCTAAACAACAAGAGATAAAAGCATGCATCAGCACCTCCATGCTGGCCTGAGAGAGAAACGGGCGGACTCTGGCTATATTCTTAAGACGGTAAAAACCTGTCTTTGTTATATTTTTGATGTGTGGAATAAAACTGAGCTCAGAGTCCAAAATCACACCCAGATCTTTTACAGATTGTGATGGTTCTTTAACTTTGATAAAAGTTTCTCTTTCAGGCCTTCAGGACCAATGAGTAAAACTTCTATTTTGTTCTGGTTGAGCTGTAGGAACTTTGCTGCCATCCATGTCTTGATATCTAAAATGCATCTAAAAAGGACATCAATAGGCCCTGTGTCATCAGGAGACACAGCGATGTACAGTTGCATATCATCAGCATAACTATGAAAGCTGATGCATCCTGATGACGTCCCCAAGGGGAAGCATGTACAGATTAAAAAGAGTTGGACCTAAAATTGACCCTTGGGGAGCCCCACACTTTATTTTGTGGGTTTCTGAGGAACATGTATCCATACTTACAAAGAAGTGTCGATCTGTGAGGTAAGAAATGAACCAGTTAAGAACAGTACCAGAGAGGCCGACCTTCAGTCTATTTAATAAAATGTGATGGTCTACTGTATCGAAGGCAGCGGTTAGATCCAGCAGTACCAAGACTGTGAGTTTATGGTTATCTAAGTTGCACCTGATGTCGTTTAAAATCTTTAAAAGGGCTATCTGTGTACTGTGGTTCATCCTAAAGCCAGACTGATACTTCTCTAAAATGTTGTTTACAATTAAAAAATCATTCACTTTATTGAAAACAAGTTTTTCCAAAATTTTACTTAAAAACGGTAAGTTGGATACAGGCCGATAATTATTAAAGGTGTTGGGATCTAGGTTGCTCTACTTCAGAAGGGGTTTCACCACCGCCGTTTTAAAGGAGGCGGGGAAGACACCCGTCTGAAGAGACATTTTAATGTCCGTGCTGAACGTGCACTCATCATGTCTTTTCAGAGGAATGTTAAAAACACAATTTGGTCTAAAAACAGTCCTGGGTGTGATTTGTCTGCGTGAGAGTCTTGTTTCAATAGTGTAGATGTTGTCTTGTGCCTCGGGGGCAATTGAATGGGGGGCGTGTATCGTGTAAGTAGGGGCGGGTGAGGGTGAGTGAGTGGCAGGCGGTCCGTGTGCATCTGTGTCTACAGTGAGTCAGGAGGTGGGTGTGGTGCAGGAACGGATAGTCAGGTCAATGTTGACAGATAAAAGCCATGATCCCTCCTGGTTTGGGTGGAGGCCATCCCGTTTAAAAAGGCTAGACCTGTTTAAAAACGCGGTAAAATTGTCAACAAACGGGATACTTTTTGTCAGGCAGTACCCCTTCAGCCACAGGTGCGGCTGACGAAGGCGGCTGGTGGTGATGTCACCATACCTAGGTGGGGGGAGCGGGCCAGCGATAATTAGCCACTTCCCCGTGTCCAGCAGGCGATCCACGAGGGAGATGTAATCCCGTTTTAATACCTCCGACTGCTGGTTTTTGAGGTCGTTGATGCCGGCCTCCAGGACCAGCGTGGAGGCCGCGCTGTGCTGTTCGCTCAGCTTGAGGGCAGAGGATGCAACCTCATTTACGCTGGCTCCAGGGTGGCAGAGGGTCCGGCTGCTGTGTGCTGCCACGTGCCTGACCATGGAGGTCCCGACAACCAGCACAGAGGGGGTTCGCCGCTCCACTGGCTGCCTGGAGGTCCATCGGAGGCGGGATGGGGCGACGCTGGATGGAGCCTGAGGTTCGGGTTTATGGCGCCGGGCTGCAGTTTTTCCTGGCCGAGATGGGGGGCAGTAGAGGTAAGAACTGTAGCCCGAGCCCGAGCCCGAGCCCGACCCGGCCCGAAATTCGGGTCGGGTCGGGCCTAAAATGTCAATCATTACGTTCGGGTCGGGTCGGGCTCGGGCTTCTCTCTCGCTGACTTTTTTTAAAATAAATATATGTTTATAAAAATGTATACTAAAACGATGTGTGGACACTAAACTAAGGAATACTTGTTGTAAATAAATAATTTGGATAAAACAGAGAAGGCGGCGCTGTAAGGTAATTGCTATATATCTACTACTAAACAGGAGGCGCAGAGCAAGAGCACGCTTTGCGCACGGCTCACATTTCGTGAACGTAATCTTGAAATTTCGGGTTTGCTTCGGGCTCGGGCCTGCAAATCAAGTTAATTGGTCGGGCTCGGGCTGGGTCGGGCTTTAATGCCTGCGGGCCTGGGTCGGGTCGGGCTGGATTTTTTAGGCCCGATCTTACCTCTAGGGGGCAGGGATCGGGCTGGACGGGTGGACCCCGGACCCTGGGCTGGTGAGAGCCACGACCAGTAGGATGAGCAGGTCCCGGGGGCAAGTTGGACATGGCACCCACGGGAGGGAAATCCTGCAGGCTTAGGATGTCAAACCTGTTATCCAGTGGAAGATCCGGAGACGGAGGAGGAGGAGGAGATCGACGAGCCCCAGCGCCCCTGTGCACCACTGACCAGTGGTACCCCAGCCTGAGTGGAGTTGAGCTCACCGGAGCCTCCACTCCATCTTCCCGTCTGAGGCACAGCGGGTCCGCGGTGCATAGGCAGGAGGTGGAGGGTGCCGATGACTTGGGCTTGGCTCCCTGGCAGTGCCAGCGGGACTCGGCTAGTGCTGGTGCCGGAGTTTTGGTGGTGATTGAGCCGGTCCATGGCAAGGTGGTGTTGTCCATGGTCGTCATGCTCCGGTCACCAACGCCGGATGTCCTCAGGTGGGAGATCAGCTTCGCCTGGTTTGTAGCGACAGTGGAGAAATCCATAAGGATTTTGTCTTTCTGTTTGAGGTCAGCCTTCAGACCAGAGACGCTGTCCCGCAGTTTTGAGAGGGTGGGGAGGCATGATTCACACACCGCCAGCATACCTGCAGCCGGCGAGGAGATTCG
Source organism: Acanthopagrus latus (assembly GCF_904848185.1). Classification (NCBI taxonomy): domain Eukaryota; kingdom Metazoa; phylum Chordata; class Actinopteri; order Spariformes; family Sparidae; genus Acanthopagrus; species Acanthopagrus latus. Next base: position 1,949,161 of record NC_051053.1, read on the forward strand.
GTGTCCGGTAAGTAGCTCCCAGAGCTACCATGACAAAGATATTTACAGGAGATGTTTGCAACTGTGTTGACACTGCAGATTCTGGAGGTCACTATATGTGCCCAACTGAGTTTTAAAATACACTCTGCCCATCCGGAATGCCTCCTCATCGCTTAAATTTAAAGGTGGGAATGGTGATCATCCTACTGCGAAACTTTGACCAACAAAATGGACATTGCAATGGCTCAAGATACGTTATAGAACAAATACTGCCACACCTCTTAGTTGCAAAATCTGTAATTGGTGTCATTGCCGGATGTACTCTCTCAATTCCACGAATCACGCTCATACCATCTGACAACATCTTTCCATTCACCTTGCGATGGAAACAATTTCCAGTGAGACCCTGCTTTGCCATGACTGTGAATAAGTCACGGGGTCAATCTTTACAACACATTGGTGTTTTCTGCAAAGGAGATTTCTTAAGCCATGGACAATACTATGTTGCCGCCAGCAGAGTTGGCAGATCAAACAGACTCCGCATACTTGCTCTAGATGAAGAAACAAAGAAAAAGCGTTACTTTCTGAGCAATGTTGGTTTCAGGCCATTTTACGCCTTTACTAGTTTTGGTTACAGCTTTTCAAAAAGCTGCATTCTACAGTTTGACCAGCGGGGGAGTCAAGAGGCATGTGACATGATTTCAAGGTTGCTGGAAAGGGACATCTAGAAATTATGGCTTTCTTTCTGGGATGTATAAATATTTCCTAATAATTACAGCTTTCCACCTTCTATTTGCCGACTGGCTTCTGTGCCACAGCCCCAAAGGAGCCTCCAGCAAGCCCCACTCTCACTCAGAGTCAATGGACTCCAGGGGCACGGACCTCCAGCGGGGCGGGCTATGGGCTTTATCCCGGGGGGGTGCTTAAGAGTGGGTGCACAGGTTTGGCTGGTGGGCAAGGTCCCTGGAGGGGGCTGGTTAGGATGAAGGGTGCCAGGAAGCCAGCCTGGTCTTCTGGGGCATTCAAGGGGCTGTTGGTAGGGAGCCAGAGTCCATGAATACAAGTTTGGAAGCTGGAATTATAAGGAGGAAACCAGAGGGAGGTGGGTGAATGCGGACCTATCGAACAAGGAATGGAGTACCAGGGGCACAAAACTTTAAATGGAGTACCAGGGGCACGAACCTCCAGTGGGGCGGGCTATGGGCTTTATCCCAGGGAGGTGCTTAAGAGTGGGTGCAAGGTGCTGGGCAAGGTGTGTGGAGGGGGCTGGTTGGGAGGCCAAAGATGCCAAAAAGCCAGCCCGGTCTACGGTTGCTCGCTGGAGACTTCTTTGGGGTTGTTGGTGAGTAGCAAGAGTTCATGAATACTAGTTTGGAAGCCGGGATTATAAGGAGGACAACCAGAGGAAGGAGGGATGTGGATAGTGTAGCCCACACAGAGTGCTCTGATCCTGGGTAAAAAAAAAAAACAAGAATGGAGAGGGGGGAATCTGGAGGTCTGTAGCACACACAGAGTGCTCTGATCCTGGGCAAAGAACCAAGGATGGAGAGGGGGGAATCTGGAGGTCTGTAGTACACACAGAGTGCTCTGATCCTGTGTAAAGAACCAAGGATTGAGAGGGGGGAATCTGGAGGTCTGTAGGCCACACAGAGTGCTCTGATCCTGGGCAAAGAACCAAGGATGGAGAGGGGGGAATCTGGAGTTCTGTAGCACACACAGAGTGCTCTGATCCTGTGTAAAGAACCAAGGATGGAGAGGGGGGAATCTGGAGGTCTGTAGCACACACAGAGTACTCTGATCCTGTGTAAAGAACCAAGGATGGAGAGAGGAGAATCTGGAGGTCTGTAGCACACACAGAGTGCTCTGATCCTGGGTAAAGAACCAAGGATGGAGAGAGGAGAATCTGGAGGTCTGTAGCCCACACAGAGTGTTCTGATCCTGGGTAAAAAACCAAGGGTGGAGAGGGGAGAATCTGGAGGCTTCTTGAGGGCTGTTGGTGGGGGGCCAGAGACTATGAATACAAGTTTGGAAGCCCGTATTATAAGCAGACAACCAGAGGGAGGGAGGAATCTGGGCTGGGGGAGTGTAGCCAACACAGAGTGCTCTCATCCTGGGCATAGAACCAGGGATGGAGTCGGGGGAATCTGGAGGTCTGTGGGTCTGCATCTTTCCTTATAATTACAGCTTCAAGAGTTGTACTCATGGCCACCCTTTTGGCGCTATGTCGCCACCTGGTGGTCGCTTAGTGAACATCACCCATTCCTGATGTCTAACCCCGGCCATATTTGCAAGATCTTGAAATTCGGGACCCACCAATACAAGTCAATGGGAAAAGTCCCTAATTTCAACCAATGTTATGGCCTGCAAAGTGCCAGTGAAAGATCCAAGGGTGGAGAGGGGAGAATCTGGAGGTCTGTAGCCCACACAGAGTGCTCTGATCCTGGGTAAAGAACCAAGGATGGAGAGGGGGGAAACTGGAGGTCTGTAGCCGACACAGAGTGCTCTGATCCTGGGTAATTTAACCAAGGATGGCGGGGGGGCGGGGGACATAGAAACTATTTTTTTATTACGACTTCGTGAACTTGATATTACAGCTTTAAATGCGTAATCCTCTAACCCTCACCATAACTGAATAGACACTCATAAAATCACCACTGTGCTACTACAGCCGTCCTTCTTTATTTACCTTCACAATTTCTGTCTTACAAGGAATGATTCAAAACTCAACATGTTTAAACATACTAAGGGTTTATGTTTAACACCAATGCAGCAGCATAACCATGATGAATAACAAATTCATACTCATTACAATATTCAACCATACATACCCTTAAATTTACCTCAAAACAGAAATCTAACCAGATTTAGCCTTCAAAACACATTAATGCTGTAGCATTAATTGTTTTGCTTTTTCCCAATGGCTTAAAAAGCAAAAGGCACTGGCAGTGGTACTTTCACATTAGTGGAATGAGGTTCAACTCCCTGCAGTGTCCTTGCTAAAAGCCAAAATATATGAAAACACAAAAGTTATCAATCTACACATTTCACAACAAACCTAAATATCCCTGACATCCCACCTTCAAACACAGCCTCATTTGGCCATCCATGAAAAAGCTACTTAACCTGCCACTTTTCTATAGGAATACATATTTCCTACGGACAATGCACTAGTATTAGTTAAAAAAAATCCCTATTCTTCACCTGTAGTGTCTCCCCTTAATTAGCTCATTATGCTAATTACTCAAATTGCCCAACATGCAGATTTTAGCAACCAAGCTTAATCTCATCTGCTAAACCTATAGATGACATTTCAATAATAAAAGTTCATAGGAAACAAAATTTATGGGTTTAGTAGGGGTCATATAGGGGTTTCCAGTAGACATTCAAAAATGGGGAATATGCTGGAAGGAACTTGTTACACCCGCAAACGTAATAACTGCCCACAAACGTAATAAACCACAAACGTAATACAAATCTGCAGCTTTGAATGTAATAATCCCGCAAATGTAATAAATTTCCCACAAACGTAACAAAATTTGCCTACTGCAAACGTAATACTGAATTTCCTGCAAATGTAATAACTATGGGATCTTTCTGTGTGGAGTTTGCATGTTCTCCCTGTGCAGCGTAGGTTTTCACCGGGTACTCCGGCTTCCTCCCACAGTCCAAAAACATACTGAGGTTAATTGATTATTCTAAATTGTCCGTAGGTGTGAATGAGAGTGTGCCTGGTTGTTTGTCTCTATGTGTAGCCCTGTGATAGACTGGCGACCTGTCCAGGGTGTCCCCTGCCTTCGCCCTAAGTCAGCTGGGATAGGCTCCAGCCCCCCCGCGACCCTGCAGAGGATTAAGCGGCGTACATATAATGTACAGATAATGGATGGATGGATGGATATCAAAAGCCAAAAACTTGAATAGATAGTCCATTCTTTGAAGTAGGCCTAATGAAAACATTTGTCAAGATTTAAGACTGGTCCATGTTCTTTTTGATAGTAACATGGACCAAGACTGTCTGAACACTGACAATTAAAGACTTGCAAATAAATAATGACTGTAACTTAAATTAATCTACCAACGGCCAATTATACCCTGGAATATTGAATTTCACAATTTCACTTTTCTATAGGAATACATACTTTCTACGGGCACTGCACTAGTTTATTTAATTTCTCATTGACAAACACGCTGTAATGACTCATTTTGGATTTTCAGTTGTTAATATAGGCTTAAGCTGTATATTCAGTGTAAATTAATGTCATGTAATTAGAGACAGAGCAATATTTGAAATGTTGTATTTTATTGTACTTTTTATTGACATGTCATGAGTTATCCTCAAGCTTATGTCAGTCTGCATTGAGCTCGACTTAGAGAGGCCAGTTGTTGAGAAGATACAAGCTTTAAGACAACATTTTGCTGATTCTGGATTAAAGAATAAACCTGAGTTCAAAAAGATGTACCTCTGTCCAGTGTCTGATTGCGCACCAGAACACAACGCAGTGTAGTCGGGGTTTGCAGACCATCCCGGCCACACATATGCAACATACATGTTGTGCGACAAGCTGTAAGGTATAAAGGTATAAACCATTACAAATAATTTAATTGCTTAATTGTGGCAAAAACGTCTACAAGATCTAAACAACAGAGCAGAAAACTGCTAACAGGAAGCTGGCGATGTTCCAGCTATGCCTTACGTGAGTGTGCAGGAAAGAAGCACAGTCCTGTGGCTCTGATGCAGGTTCATTATGCTTATAAAAATAAATGTGGATTCAGCCATTTTTTACAACATTATGGGACTTATGGAATTAAACGTTCATACATACGGTGATGTACCAGGAAAAAAATTGGTTAACTAACAGAAGTCTCTATCACACCGTGACCTTATTTTAATTAGGCCGCAGAGCATCGTGTGATGCTGTAGTGATGGTTTGGCCACTAAGAAAACTGACTGCATTTCCTGGTGTCAGGGTGAGGTTATAAAAGGTGAGCTTTAATTTTAAAAAGATGAATCTTACAAAAACACAAATCAACAAACTAGGAAAACAAAATAGTCAAGGATGAAACAAAATAGCAACCATCAAAATGCAAAAATAAGAAATCAAAATCCAAAACATACCACCAGGAGACAAGAGGAAACACAGGGAACCTTCAGGGGACCATCACACAAAACACACTGACCAGGAATGCAGGGAGAACACAGACTAAATACACAGACATTAACAAGGGGATCAGGAACAAGTGAGGAGAATGAGGGGAGAAGAGGACAGGTGAGGTGACAAAGGGAAACAGAGGGGAAACAACATAGAGGAGACACTAAAAAGACACAAAAAGGGCATAAAGTCAAAACATTAGACACAACAAGAATACAGAGAATCCTGAACCATGACACCGGTGGGCTTGGGTTACACAGACAGACACTGGAAGGAGCTCAGGTGAAACATTGGATGAACTGACAAGGACATTAGGGAGCACACATATACACACAGGGGCTGATTACAAACAAGATACACATGCATACAGAAAAAGGGCAGGAAATTACACAAAATAAGGAATTGAAAGGCAACACATGACTCATGAGGGGAAAATTCAAAGTAAAATAGGAAATCATATAATACAAACACAAACATGACAATAGGAAATTAAAACCAACCAACCACCAACACAACATGTGACCAGAAATCACACTGCCTATTGTTAGGATGTTAAGATGTTAAGATTTTAAGATGTTTCTTGACTTTGTATATTGAGGCTGAATTTAATTTTGAGTTATCTGTAGTGCCAAGGTTACTTTGGAGCCACTGAGTGGCTGGAAATGTTCATGCATCCAAAGGCATTCTACCATAGCTCCGGCTTTCAGCCGTGGTAGCAGTGCTTTGTTTCAAATGAAACTCTTTGTTGTGATCTGTATTATATTCAGTTCATGTCCTCATGAGAACAGCTGGCTGCAAAGACTGTCCTCACGAGGATAGTTACTCCAGTTGTCCCCCTCCTCTCCTGCCCACACAGACACTGCTTTTTCACAATCACAGTGGTATTCTGCAGCCCTACCATTCATTTATTGGCTTCTGTTTTGACACATTGTTACATTTTCCTGTCACAACCCACAGCAAAGAGTGTGCAAAATGTGTTTGTGTCCCCACTCCCTGCTTTGTATCTTGGCTTCAGCTCATCTCTGCAACTGATAATCTACAGATAAGCCTTTAATAGATTTAGAGTATTAAGGAGGGAGTGAATACCAGCAGCATGGTGAGATGATTGTTTCTTTTTTTTTTTCTTTTTTTTTTACCTCAACGCCTGCTTGAACAATTAGTGAGTTGATGGCAATGTAGGTGTATTTATAGTTACTGTGATGGATACAAAAGAAATTCATCAGTGAAATGTTGCTGCATTATGTTTGTGTTTGTGATGTAAGGTTTTGGCTACATTCAAGATTAAATGATTTGGATCAAAGCATTTTGGTGTTCTGTACAGCTTAAGTGATCAGTTTTAAAAGGTAACTGACAGGAACTGAAAGATGAGAGACCAAACAAAGCAGAGCACTGCTTGAATTGAAATAATAAGCATTTTAATAAGGTTGCATTCAAAGGCCTGAACTGTATGCAAACAGATTTCATACAACTATAAAGACTGATAAGATTAAGCAAAAAAAAAGGGGTTGCAAAAGTGGACAGATGAATGCAGACTACTGCTCCAATTTAAAGTATTTTTTTTAAAAAGGGATTTAGATTTCTTAAAGTACAAAAAAAATTTTAAAAAAAACTGGTTTAATGCACACTTAGATCCATGCAGCTCTTTTTTTATTCACCAAGCTTTCGGTCAGACAACCTTCATCAGGTCATTGCGATGTATGCACACTCTGTATGTTATATGCAATGCCCTGATGGGAGGTCATCTGACTGAAAGCTTGGTGCGCACACCAAAGGCAGTCAAACTGTATATTTATCAATCAGACTTTATTTACAGAGCACTTTGTATATAAATGAGATAAAGTGTGTGTGTAGGTGTGTAGTTGCATATTTGTCTGAACTTATACACACGTGTTCAAAAAGTCCTTCCTCAGAAAATGGGGGCTTTGTTGTGGTTACTTAGACCTCAGGCTTCTTCGCCCAAGCCTTTACCAGTGGGCCATTTTCATGATTTGTGAGGAGACAGGCCACAGCGTAGAGTTGGTTGATGCTCCCAAAAAGCTGAAGCGGAATTTCAGTGTCAAAGAATTTGTGCTCGTTGACCCGGCGAATGAGGCGCTCCACATGCACCCTGAGACGTGCTATGGCCTGGGTCTCCTTAACTTCACCCGGAGGTATTTGGGACCTGCCAGAGAGGAATGCTGGCCTGTAGATCTTGCGGGGTACAATGTCATCAACAAGAAAACCTCTGTCTACCATGACAGCCATCCCAGGTTTTAGGAGGGTGAGGAGACCAGATTCCTGTGGGATCTGCTTGTTGCCAATAGACCCAGCATACAGTGCAGAGATAAATGTTACTGACCCATGTGGTCCAATTCCAGTGAGCAATTTCAGAGTGCAGTGGGATTTGTAGTATGAAAACACCTCACTCTGGAGGAGAGGGGAAGACGGGCACTGGCATCTCAGCTCAGTGCAGTCAAGGATGACTGTAGTGTCAGGGTAGTCCTGGAAGTCTGCAGGCAGAGATTCGCTAATCTGCTCCTCAGGCATCCAGATCCTTATCGAGCCGAGTACTGTATACAGGAAGTTGCTCCATGATGTTATGATTCGGCTGACTGTGGACTGATGGACACTGTACCGGTCAGCAAGGTCCTGCTGCTTGGATCCAAGGGCCAAGTAGTTTAGGAACAGGAACAACTCATCAATGGGCTGCAGGGAATGAGTTGCGGCATTTGAATCAGTGAGAGTTCCTCTCTGTGCTTGTCGAACACTAACCATAGATGGCAGAAAGGGCTCAATGAAGGCCAGAAACCGCATAAAAAATAGAAAACAGATAACAATAATCTGTTCATAGTTAACTACACAACAGAATAAACAGATAACTTAATTAAATGTATCTACCTATTTTTTCATTATTATTATTATTATTTCGGAGAATACAAATATTGTAATCATATCCCCTCCATATGACATATTGCACTTTACATACATGGTACTACCAACAACCAACCATCGCATCATTCTCCAAACATCTTAAAGTGTGGCTATTTGAAAACCAGATGGCATGATTTCATCATGGCAGCCCTGTTGTGTCCCTGTCTGTATCATTCCTCCTGTGTCTCTCCCCCCAATCTGTACTGTGTGTGTGCATGTGGGCGTGGCTTCTTCTCCACAGGCAGCGCCAGGTGAATTCACTCTGCAATCAAGTCTCCCATAAAACCACTGGTTTCTCTCCTGCTCATCGCCAGATCGTTTCATCAGTCAACGTGATTGTTTGAATCTTGGCTCCCTTGTATTTTTTGGCCTTGTTCTCTGTGCCTAGCTGTTGAAACTAATTTCTTTGTGTTTTTGCACCTCACCTTAGATTGCTGTGCTCGCTGTACAGACTCGAGCTTTGCCTTCTCCTTGCCTGCCGGTGGACCTGCCTGTTACCGACGCTCACCTCCACGCACTCACCGGTGACTTCGCCTACCCCGCCAGGACCCTGGCACTTTGCACATCCCTTCACTCGCACTTGTTTTTGCACCTCCGTTTGAACAATCAAAAACTATTGTTACACTGTTAACCAGAGTCGAGTTGTGCATTTGGGTCCTAATCCAACGCAAACCGTAACACCAGATTTGTCAACATGGTCATACTTAAATTTATATACTTCTCTGTCCGTTTGTTGTATGCTTGTTGTATTTTAATATGTTGTCTATTGTATGCTTGATGCACTTTAATATGGGCATTCTGCAATAGAATCTTGCACTTATTAGCACTTTATTAGGATATTTCTGCAAAACAATTCAGTACTTTATACAAGCATTTCTTGCAATACTGCCCAGCACTTTATTATGGGCATCTCTGCAATACAATTCAGCAATTTACTATATAATCCTGCACTTTATTTCGACCGGGCATTCTGTGATAAAATACAGCTGTACATAACTTAGCACTTTATACAGGCATTTTTGCCCAGCAATCCAGCACTTTATTATGGGCACTCCTGCAATACAAATTAGCACTTAGCACTGTATAATCCATGTTCACAATAGAATTTCAATATTGAGCTAATTAATCATGTGTCATCCCAAACATATAGTCTGTGTTGTTATGCATTATCCCCACTTACTTACCTAGTAAAGAAACTAATGTCTTTGTCCGAGGCAGCAAAACGGTGGATGCCGAACTGCTGCCAGCATAAGGCTCTGGACCTGTCCTCGTAGCTGGCGAATTTCCTCCTGGAGAGAAACATTTTCCTCCAGCATCAAATTGACGACCGCTGGGTTTGGAGCCGACACGTAGTCATGGTACATTGAGACATCTTCCACTGCATGGTCAGGTGCGTTAGCCACGCTGTCATCCTCTGGCAGCGGTCTCTGCCTTCTTTCACAAACCCCTGGCCGTGGAAGTGGAAGGGAGAAATTGTTCCACTCAAATAACTCTGGGACAGATCCCCTTTTCAACAGACGTCATGCGGTTTCTGATGCTGGCTCACGGATGCCTTCTGGTTTAAAATGCATGCTACACACCCAGGTGTGAGCAGTGATCATAAATTTGTCCCTGCGGATCGCAACTATCCACTTTTGCCTTACCTCCTCATTGGCAGGAAAAGTGAACAAAGTACATACTTGCTAGATGCCTGGCACAATGGCACACAACAGTGCTCAGCTGTCGTACCAGACAATCGCTGATATTTAAACTTTTTCATCATCGAGTTGACCAGCTTAGCCACTACCTACCAAAACAAAGAGGATGGCCACCGGAAGTGTTCACGCTGGCTGACCTTTAAGCGGAAGTACATCACCACAACAGTTGGCATATAGCCTATTCTTCATTCAGCCCACTGTTTGAGGAATGAGTACAGCAGAATTCCACTTCATGGGCAGGATCATGGAAGTAGATCTGGGCAAAGAGGGGTATTTGACCCCGTTCAGGAAGGGGACTAGCAATGTAATGATAAACTTTCCCTTGTGTTCATAGGCATGGGTTGAAGCCAGGAATAGCAACTTCTCTAATGCCAATGCTTGCCATCGCCAATGAATTATTGTATTGTTTTGCTTCTTTAACAAAGTTTAATGAAGAGGTCCTTGATAGCATTTGGAGGCATTTGTGGTGGGATTGAGCCGGGCTTGGGATTTGTGGGATTGTATGTGAGGTCTACTTTTCTAGACAAGCAACAAAATCCCTTTTTTGTCTTGTGTACCCCCTGAGCCTTTTTGTCATAATGTGAGTACCCCCTCACTCATGAGTGTTGATGAATCTCCAAAAATGGTCAAATGAAGCGTTACACAACTGATTATTAAATGAAAATCATTTTATATCATCTCCTTAATTTGAACATTTCATTATCCTGCATCATCCTGCAGTTTAATGATTTTGGTTAAATTTACTATGAGGGATCTATGAAAATATGTTCTACTTGAAACAAACCTTTCTTTCATTTTCTTCTTTGAAACTACCAAAATGATGAGGATACAAATTAGTAGTGGAAGTCTGAAGAAGCAGAGAGTGGGGACAGGGATAGTATTGGGGTGTGTGGGGGGGAGGGGGGGGTGAATGCCGCATTTGCATATTTAAACATACAATTACAGAAAACTCATAATACAAAAAAACAATTGAACTGGGGAAGTTTCATGGTGATATACATTAGTTAAAAATATGTCCCTATTCTTCACCTATAGTGTCTCCCCTTAATTAGCCAATTATGCACATTGCCCAACATGCAACTCTTAGATCATCATAAAAGTTTATAGGGAACACAATTTCTGGGTCCAAGAAATTTCCAGTAGATAAATAGATGAGTTCTTCAGTGCTTGTAGGTGGAGGGTTCATGATCACTGTCCCTATGAGCAGATGCCCTTGATGAATGCAATGACTCCGGCTGCCCAAGAAATGCAGAGGAATGTCAAGGTTGGATGAGGAATGCAAGAAGATTCTTCCCTCAGTGCATTACAAGAGAGGATATTGAATGTGATGTGGATGAGTATCAATAGTGGCTATTTCTTATACTCTACAGTAATAGATTTTTATACTTTAGTGTAATATACTTAATTTTAATTTTCTTAATTTCTTATACTCTAACAGATTTTATTTTGTATTACATGTCTTTTGTGAAATATTTACAGTATTTCAGTTTTCAGCGCACAGTTTTGAAAAAAAGATCAATGGAATCAATCAAATTTGCATCAAAGCATCTTTGATTCTGGATCCAATTCTTTGCAAGCAGGCAAGTTTGACAACAAATGGCACTGGCATGAAAGCTATGTACAGTAATACGCTAAAATGACAAGCAATGGTGCACTGATTCGCACTGAGTGCTGTATTTTGTTGTCCACTGTGTAATGGTTGATTGGAAGAGCTCTTACACTTGTCTGCAAGTTGTGTTGTTAACCTGACATTCAACCAAAGCAGCTGATATGGAGACAGCTCACAAAACTAATAATGAACATCCCGAAGTGACAGCAATTAAAACATTGAAGCAGAAGTTTGCAAAGCTTCAAGCCCAGTTGTCTACACCTCAAGCTCAGAGTCATCAAGCAGTGACATTAACACGCTCATGAGAGGGTTCCATGAAAGTTTAGCATCAGCATGTTAGCAAGAAGCCAGAAAGCTGAGATGAGCCTGAGAGAGCAGCCACCTTGTTAAACATCAGTACCAGTTGACCCTTGGAATTGGTCACATGGATTTTCTCTCCTTGCAGACAGACCGGAACAACACAAAAGACATATTAGTGCTTACATACTTACATACATTAGTACACTATTGATTTATAGTCGCTAAACCAACTGGAAATCAGAAGGCTAAGACTGTGGCAAAGTGTTTATGGAAAAACTTTGCTGTGCACTATGGTTTTCCTGAAAAACTTCTCAGTGACCAAAGGCCAGATTTTAATCTTGCACCATTAAAGAGTGTTTCCTGATCGCTGGTAACCAAGAGGTGAGGACCACACCGACCACACTGACTTAGCATTTGGTCTACCTTCCAACAGTCTACTGAGATCACACTCCCAGTATGTACATGATTTAAAAGGGTGCCTAGAAGAAAGCTACCAAGTTACCACTGAAAATGCCTCGTAGACAGCCAAACGCCACAACTTGGACAAAGGAGTTGTTGATTCCAGCCTTGAGGCAGGTGACCGCTTCCTTGTGGGAACATTCAAATTAGGGGGAAACCCAAGTTGGCTGGCATATCAGAGCCTGCATTCACATAGTGGTCAGACGCGCCATTACTTTCCTGTACATGGTCCAACCAGTGGCAAAGATGGTCCATGTGGACCGCTACACCATGATCTATAACTGACCTCTGGATTTGGACCTGTTGCTGAGTCAGAAGAGCTCCTGAAGCAAACTGTCAACAGACCAAGAAAAAAGGGGCAATCTAATCATGAAACAAGAGTCTTGGCCCTGTCAGAACCAGTACCTTCCAAGGAAAGACAACTCAAAGACACAAACTGTAATCCAAGATCTCCATTTGATGTGCACCCTGCTCTTTTCAACCTGGATGAAAAGAGGGAATATTTCATCACCAGGCAACTGAAAAGTGAAAAGAGGCATTTCTCTGCAAGAGGAGCAGCAGAGGGACGCCCTGTGGACCTAACTCCCACTGAATTCAAGAACTCTCCTGACTTCAGAGACAAGGAACCTGTGGGGCACACTTCCTCTGAAGCTGGGAATGGTTGAGGCCATGTGCTCCGAAGATGCAGCAGGTGCTGAGGTAACTATAGCTGCTACTGCTGCTAGCACAAGTGACTTGCCGGCTGGTAGGACAACAAAACAGTTGGGCAAATGGAAAGAGGTTTGCCCAGTGTTAGCTGTAGGAGGACGGTTAGCTCACCTCCCAGAGCCTCGCCCTGATTTGCTGGAAACTGATTTACAGACCATCATTAAATTACTAAGTACAAATATATTAATACAATATAATAATATGCAGAAATTATGATTTTTTTCTCAACATCTTCCTTGTCGACCCAGTAACTTCTGAAACAGATTCTGTTTCCATAAAAATCATGTAATAATAAAGAAAATAATGGTAAAACATTTCTCTAATGCTCAAGAAGTTAACATATTTTCAAGCAGAAATGTCAACTTACACTATGTTGTCTCATGTCTTAGATTCTGATTCTGAAATTCTGAAAAGTTGTTGTTTTTTTTTTTTTCCCAAAAAATCTCACCAGAAGTCACCATTTAAAGGGTTATTTTTCAAAATTTTCTTGTGGGGGGACCTGCCCCGGACCCCCCTTGTGTTGCTAGGTTACCAACTCAGAGCACCGCTGCTACAAATAAAATCTATGGGAAACACTGCTATAGCATATCGGATTGTCAAACATTGTTAAGTGTGTGTGTGTGTGTGTGTGTGTGTGTGTGTGTGTGTGTGTCTTGTCATGTAGGCTATAGACTGATTGTCTTGGCTTGCATCCATGAAATATTGTAATGTTACATGCCTATTGCATATTGAAAAAATTTAGATCAGTATTGTGCAACATTTGGGAGATGGGGCGCCCCCCAAAATATTGACAGGTATTTCGCACACTGCCCCCACAGATATATGATTTAGCTGCCTTCATGAGAGCTTAGACCCTAGGCTGTTGGAGCTCACCTTCCATTGGCTAACATGTAACCTGTACCCTGGTTCAGAGTATAGACCCACAGAAACACATCAATGCATTTGGGATGAAGTTATATATCTATTCAAAAACAAAATAACTAAATGAAATCAAAATAATTCACAAAGTCATCAGTCTGGTTATTAAGTAGTGCTCACTGCTGGAACAGGCAAAAACCACAGGAAGCTAAAAGAGAGTAAGGGCAGTGGCTGATTTCTGCTGTTTGTGCCCTTTATACAGCAGGGGGAGTGCTTGTACCTTTAACTGCTCATGGAAGACAGTTAACAGGACTGATTCATGCATTACAAATCCCTACATCAGTACTGGGCTTACATCTAGTTTCATCATCTGGAGATCAGTATACCATGGCATGACTACATCCTGCATCTCTTTTTAAATTAGAGCACTAAAGGTGCGGTAACGCATCAACAGTTGAGCATGTGAATTCAATGAATGATGCAAATGCCTTTCTCTGAAAAGCAGAGACTGGACAGAGAGGCTGAACAAGGAAAAAAATGTCTGGCCTCAAAGGAAAAAAACCTGCCAATTTTCTTTTTGTTTTCTATTTATCTTTATGCATATTTTTTCTGATTCTTTTTCCTGTACTGTTTCATCTCAAGCTGTTGTAACAAGTAACTTTCCCCCTTTTTTGACAAAAAAGCCTAATCTAATCTAAAGATTATTATTTAATGCATTGATTATGAGCCCTAAATTATGCTTATATGAAATACTTTGAACTTTCACACCAGCGTTTACGATCATCATTAATAATTAGATCTCTGCTCAGGTTGGGTGGAGCTGGACTATGCTGGATTTATAGAAATTAACATAATTCATAAACTAGTAAAAATTTAAGGTGAGTGGGTCCCAGCTCCATTTTTTTTTTTTTTTTAAAGTATTTTTTTGGCCTTTTTCTGGCTTTATTGATAGTGCAGATGAAGAGTTTGACAGGAAACAGGGTAAGAGACAGGGAGTGACACGCAGCAAAGGGACCCGGGCCAGGGGTCGAACCCAGGTCCGCTGCAGAGCCTCGGCTCATGGGTCGCGCGCGCTACCAACTGAGCTATGCGGCGCCCCCCAGCTCCATTTTTAATATATTTTTTATGAGAACAGACAAATTCCTTACTAGGAGCTCGTTGGGATAGAGACAAGCAAGTAATGTGGAGCTTAAAGTGAAACTCTCGCCAAAATGCAACCTAGGCTTTTGTTGTGAATGTTTATGAGTCAAACATTCGTGTAAAAGCATAATTACGATGAAAGAGGCACTTTTAAGATTTATTGGTCTTTTAAGAATGTTCAAAAAATTTCTTTTAAATAAACTGCGTACACAAACAATCTTCTCTAGAGACCACCCTGATGATACCACGAGCAAAGTTTCATGTTGTGTCGAGCCTTCTTAGTGTTTTAAAAATAGCGATTTTGATGCTATCTCTAATTTGCCCCATGTACTTCCATTTAAAATGAGTTTGACCCAAAAACATAAATATGGTAAATCTTAAAAGTGCCTCTTTCATTGTAATTATGCCTTTACATGAAGGTTTGACTCATATACATTCGCAGCAAAAGCCTAGGTTGCATTTTGGCGAGAGTGACTGTGGCAAGGCCCCCTAGTAAGTGTCAGTGAATAACCATGGCAACAAAGAGTTGTGAGTGAGTAACCATGGCAGCAGAGTTGGGAGGGGCTAGGTGACTGTGGTTTTCCATCTGTTGGAGAGTCTTTTTGTTCTTGGTGAATAAACGACTGATAAAGCAAAGACAGAAGTTGTTCGCTTCCTATATTCCACAACTTTTTCATCTTTATTATTCCATTTACTTTCTTGAGAACACCAGATCCAATGGCTGCAAAAATACCACTCATCATAATACTACCACTACCATCCTTGACAGTAGTTATGGTGATCTTTGAGTTAAAGGTCTCACCTTGCCTCCAAACATATTGCTGGTCATTGTGACAAACAACTCAATTTTTGTTTCATCTGAGTTTTCCTCCAGAGGGTTTTTTCTTTGACCATGTAATCAGCAGCAAACTTCTGTCAAGCTTTGAAGGTACTATTTTTAAGAAAAGTTTATTTATGACACTTTTCAAACTCACTTTGGGATTGTTGGACAGATCGGCTGCCACCCTGAAGTGTTGCAGTGTTTCATGTCACATAAATGGAAGGAAATTTGGGGTTAAAATTGGCTATCAATAATAATGAATGATTATCAGGATAATTCTTAATTAAGATAAATAATAAAATCCCATTTACATTATATCTCTTATAACTATAGGACACAGAAATAGTATACATCAGCACATTTGTAAAACATCTGGTTTAAAAGGCTATATGAAGGAACGTCACATAAGTACCGTCTAACAACATCAGCTCACAAACACATCGCAAACTATATTCACAGATACATGCAATCTTCCCAGGACCTCTGGACAGTGAACTTGGCCTTTCACACGTGTAGCACACAAGAATTCGTCTGCCCCTCACATACAGCTCATCCAAACTTCTCAGGGTAGCAGTGCACGTGTAAACACTGCTATATGGATTAGATCCACAGTACGTGTAAATGTTGGCCTGTGTGTAAACAGTAAATACGTCTCATATGTGGCAGTATGCTGTTATTTAAGCTAGCTAGCAAGCTAATCGTTAGCTTCAAACTGCTAACATTAGTATTGGGTGAATACAAATGACAGCAACATAAGGAGCTAATGTTAACTATGTTTACTACATAATGCAGAGTAATAAGACATTTCTGCAACAAAAACAAATCAGCTCATTACCTGTCCAACAGTAACACAGCTACCATGGTGTCTGTGTTAAGATCTTCAACTCCATCTATTGTCGCCATCAATGATGTTGACACTCGTTTTACTTCTTGCTGTTTAACTTCTTTTTTTGGTAAACAGTTCAGTCTTTCTTTTCTTTCTTTGTTCAGCAGTGTAAGCTGCTGTAGGTGCTGCTGGTGATGAGAAGTGTGGCCGTAGTTTGTCTGCCATTCTTCTCATTAACAGTCCGCCATACCTCCAGTGTGTTTAATAGACCCAGGTCAGGTGCAGTGAGTGATTGGGAGACAGCACAGGGTGGGCGGGGTGGTCAGGTCAGGTAAGGAAGATTGATTGACAGGCATTCAGTCCATACAGTATTAACAGGCCGGTTAACCTGATTAGATGAAGTCTTTACTGCCCTGTCGCTGCCAGAGACCATGGATTGTATCTGTTTTTTTCTTTTCAAATCATTTAATATTTTGAATGCTGTCAGGATGTGAAGAAATGTTATACAAATGTGATAGAAAAAACTTTTGAACAGAATTACCTACCCAAGCTTTAAGCCACTTCCCCCAAACCATGAACATGCACTGCCTGACAACAGCCGAATATGGGGACAGATGGAGATGCAGGTCCTAACAAGCTGTGGCAGGAAGAGTCCATCAGTGCATCTTTTTCATTACATCTAACTACAAGTAGCTACCTTGTGTCTCATTCACCTGTAAGTAAATAACTGTTATTATCATACTCAAGGTAAACACCCAACATAGCTATTGCTATTACTGAAAGCTGTCAAGCTAGCTTTGCTAATGTTCAGAAATTGTTTTGAAAATGTATTTTGATTTGTAACTTATTGCTAGTTAGCTGGCAACAACAGGCAACGGAGCACCAGATATGACATGGTAAAAAAAACAACTTAAATTGCGGCCACAATATAGCTATAACATGTGCACGAAGGCCACGAAGTAGGAATAATGTGCGCACATGTGTGCTGTCTAAATGCAGGACAACAACATATTGACCAGAACAGAATAAGATAAGACACTCACCTTAAGGACATCATGTAGACTATTGCGGTTTCTAGAGAAGGTGCACTCGATTTGCTTACCGAGCTGTCCAGGAATGATATTAACATTATTAATTAGTGTTTGGTGTGCACATTATACTTCTTCGTGGCCACGAATTAGTATTTTGTGGCCACAACTTAGTATTTTGTGGCCATGAAGTAGTATTTCATGCACACATAGCTATAGCTATACTGTGGCCACAATTATTATTTTTTTTATCGTGTCATGTCTGGGGCTCCGTAGTTTAGTGGGGGGTCTGCTACATTTTTTTCTTCTGTTACCCTCAGTGATTCACAAAGGAGAATATTTAATTGGATTCATTATAATATGATTTTTTCCTTGTAAGAGTTTCCACAATGAGAGCATTGTTGACTCTGATTATGTGTACATGCCAGACCCAAGCACATCACGTCACAGAGGACGACCCCGGGGTCAAGGGCAAAGCCAAGATGGTCGTCGGGAGGGAGGGCAACCAGCAGTGTCTGAGGAAGTGGAAGCAGAGCCAGAAGACATGTCAAATATTATACAGTTGCTGTGTGTGGAAGATTTGTGACCCTTGCTCTGATCCAAGTAGAATAGAATAGAATAGAATAGAATAGAATAGAATAGAATAGAATAGATGTTTATTGTCATTGTTTCATAAACTATGAAACATGGATAGCAACTTAGTTTGACAAATAAATATAAAATAAAAACAAGTATAAAAAAAATAGATTAAAAAATGATACAAAAAAATAAAAAGATAAGAAAAAGAAAAGATAAAAATAGTATAAAATATATACAGCAAGATAAATAGCAAGATAAATTGACATAAGATTCTGTACACAAGTTGTTGTTGTTGTTGTTGTTGTTGTTAATGGTTTTGTTCTATTTTAATTTTGAATGTAATTCCCAGAACTGTGTTGACAGTTCGTGTCAAAAGGGAGGAATATGGGAAATTGAAAACTCTGTTTTGTTGTATTTAAATCGGAAACATTTGGAAGTCTGCAGAGAACACTTCAGGTCTTCTCTCTATGCTGCATGTATTAAAGATATTTGATTCTTCACGCCGACTCTAAAATTCTTCTGAGAATTAGCAACTTTCTACCTCAACAGTTAGGGTTAGGGTTAGGGTTACAGACCTGAGGAGTTGGCCCTCCTGTGTTGCACCATTCCTTTATGGAGATGTTGTTTTGTCTCTGCAATGATCAAATCTGTGCAGTCCTGGCTGCACTGAACAGCATAAACTACATTACTCTGTGGGTGTTTCATCCTTGGACAACTTTCTGCCTCAGCATTCAGTAGGTTTGAAGTGAACAGGGACATGATGTTTATTGAAGATCCTCCTGAGCAATGGTGGAGGGGTGGGGTGGCAGAGGGTGGCCGTGGCCATATCACACTAAATCGTGGCCGCCCTATTGGCCACCCTGGCCTGACCCCAACCACCCATGCAACCACCGCATCACAGCTGTCACTACGTTCTGGCGTGCAGAGCCAGGGTGAGACCGGCTGCGCTGGGAGTTTAAAGAGCGGTGCTCTGAAAGAGCGGTGCGTCAGAAATTGGCTACCCACCTCCGCAGCTCCGACGCTGTTTCCACGGCGCATCATCCTCCGATCCTCGAGCGAGGTCGTGGGTGAGGCGCTTCCAGCTGCTGGAGGTGGGGACCGAGAGGCATCCAGCGAGGGACAGCGGGTGGTCGGGGGCCGCTGCTTGCCTGAATAGATTCATAGGATTTTCTGAATCGAATCGAAGGTGATTGTAACATAACATCCGATGTGTGCTGTGTGATTGACTGGTGTGTCTCTACCTGCCACAGAGTTACACTGTGACTGAGCATGAACAGCAGGCTGAACTTTTGACTGAGGGATACTGTTAGGGTTCTTTCTCTGCCAGCTGAAACAGCCTGGTCAGAGGGTTTTCATACAGAGCTAAAATATTTCTCTTTGTAATTTTAAGTGGATAACCAATAATTATTAGTTTTATTCTAACAGCATTCCAGACCATCAACAAAATGTAACAACAACAACTGTTTTGTGCATTTGTACAGTAGCCCTTAAACCTTGTATGCCTACGACTGTAATCAAATCTCAATTTGTTTCTTGTTGGATCCTGATGTTGGCCCATTTTGCTGGCCATTATTCATGTGTGTGTATATAGCTTGATCAGGCTATAATAAAAACAGCTGTTTTTCAAATTATGTCTGTGTATTCCTGATACACAGAGAGAATGAGCTTATAGTGATCACTACAAGCTGAGCTGAGCATCTCCCAAGTCCTCTCAGTTGTATGTGTATTGTGATACATTTGTATAGTGTACGCATCTTTATTACTTTACTTGCAGGAATAAGAAAACAAGTTAGATGCACTGAATATTATTTTATCTTTTCCACCATTACCTGCATTCCCGATATTGTGGAGGTGTGTGGTTTATGTGCCCTATGATGACAGTTTTCTTACACAGCGTTTAACGCGTCACACTGCACACGTTAGCTCTCTTTGTGTGAATAACCGCAATCACGGCACACATGGGTTTTATTCTGTACAGCTGCAGGTAATCAACAGAACAGGTGGGTCACATGACCACACGGCATACCTCATCAACATAAATCCACGGTTGCCACAACAAAACAAAACTCATTTAAAGGGGCACAGTACATTGATGAGACCACATCTCTCAACACCCTAAATACCCCTATATTTTCTAGTGAGACATTGCCACCCCAAAATGATCACATAACCATCCTGGTCACCCTAGAGAAAATGTCCTGGCTCCGCCACTGCTCCTGAGTTTCTCAGATGTTCCCGTAACACAAGGACAATGATTTTCCATCTCTCCCTCTCTGTCTGATATGAATCTTTTAGCGGTTTTGACAAAGGTCCAGTTTGGGTAGCCACAGGTTTTAAGTGCTCCCCTGATGTGCTCCTGTTCCTTCTCCTTCCCCTCTTTCTTTGGGGGCACGGTCTCAGCCTGATGGTTTAGTTTTCTGATGACCCCCAACTTGTGCTCCAGTGGGTGTTGAGACCTGAACAACAATAACTGATCTGTGTTTGTAGGTTTTCTGTACACCTTAACGTTGAGGCTTCTGTCTTCTTCACATTTGGACACACCAGATTGTTATTAAAGGGATATTCCGGTGTAAGTTTAATCCATAGTCTAACACACCTTGACACCGAGTACCACCCCCTCGAGAGATAAAGTTTGTGGACTGCTAGCTTACGTAGTTTTAGAATCCTCAGAAACAACCACGCAACAACAATACACTGCAGCAAATAAATCCAAGTATAAACCGCCATCAAAAAGTCACAAATAATGCTCAGAACAGCACCAAACTTCAGCAACATTAGAAACAGAGTCCCAGCACATGTTTCAAGGCATCAAACATCTGATATCGTTGCCGGCTTTGTTGGAAAAGATAAACAAAGATAAACAAAACTCACCTCTCCAGCTGCAGGCTCGTTGTGTGGAAGCCCTGTGAGTCGATTACCGAGCGCAGTAGAGTTCCGCAGCTCAGTGAATATCATTACTGTGGGACTCTACTGCACTCGGTAATCGAACTTCCCCACAACAAGGAGGCTTCTCAGGTGGTGAATTTTGTTTATCTTTTCTGACAAAGCCGGCAACGATATCAAATGTACTTGGACCCATTTACTGCAGTGTATTGTTGCTGTGCGGTCATTTCTGAGGATGCTAAAACTACGTAAGCTGGCGTAACTACGTAAGTAGCTACCTCTCGAGGTGGGGTCGTACTCAGTGTCAAGGTGTGTTAGAACATGGATTAAATTTACACCGGAATACCCCTTTAACAGCTAATCTTCATTGTCCAATTGGTTAAATCAACTTACAATTTCCTTGGGCTTCAAGTTCTTTTTAATGTATTCCACTGCTGCCATTGGATCTTCAAACCGCCTCTCCTGACCAGTCGAGTCGGTGATGCTTAGTACTGCGGGAACCGGACACCAAACTTGACATTCTGGCAGCTTCGGAGTAGACGCTTAGGATCAGCAAAGGCTGCTCTCTTCTTTGCCATGTCACCGTGTAGTCAGGGAATATGCTCACTCTCTTATCGTGCAGGGTCAGCGGTGCTGAGTGGGCTGCTGTACGGAAAACCTCATCCTGTTCCCGTTAGTGGAATCTGATCAGGATGACTCTGGGAGGGCCCCCCTCATTGGCGTGCCGTGGTATGATGCATCCGGGGTCGGGGTTTAGGTCCAACAGTGATACTGGCAGTGGGCCACTGCCCCTCACATGATTGAAAACCCTAATTTATCTCGACCAGACGTGCACTAAATCGGCGCTGTCCCCCGGCAACATCTTCCACTTTCTGGCAGAGTGAGGAGATTTTCGCTTTAAGCCTCATTTTCAGTAGTAGCCGTCCTAGCCGAGTATGTGTTCAGGCTGCACCCCAACTCGCTCAGACGGGTCTCCTGCTTCGCCATGTCCCCCCAGAGTGCATCTATCTTAGCGTTCAAGTCAGCTATACTTGAGTCTATCCATGCCAAAAATTCTGTTTTGGCTGCTTGTAATGGCAGCCATGACAGTTGATAGGTCTGTAACGTCAGTCTCCTCGCCTGAAGATTCCTCATGTGCCGACATGGTTTCAAGGCTTTAGCAGAGGCCTCCGTCTTGTTGCGTTTCACTTTAGACATTTTGTTGTTTAGTTGAACAATATGACAAAATGAAGCTGTCACTGTGATGTACTGATGTTGTTTAGTTGTTGTTTTAGTTGTCTCTGCTCAGGCAAATGGTAAACCTGGCATCCTCTTTTCATTTCTCATAAACCCACAAGCTGTTATTTTGCACTTCTCTTAAAACAACAGATTAAACAAATATTTAGCTACGTTATGCACACACCCTGATTCCAGTCATACAAATACAAGCGGAGCATTTGTTATGTACTTAAAGTCCTTAACAAAGTACTTAACAAGCATTACACAAGTGATTTTGATTTTCCCATAGCTCCTGGAAAGAAAACAAATAGAACATGCCATACTATTTCATAGTATGGACGGCTCCTGGTGCTGAATTGAGGTTTGATACACTTAAAAGGGATCTGCTGGGGGTTACTACTGCAGATGTGCAAAGTTAGTTTTAGTGCCTCCAGAGAGAGCTGTATGAGGTCTGAAGACTGTCACTGCCAATTTGAGATGCCACTGAACACATCACTTCCTGCTTTAATTTATCAGGGACTCTTCTCAGCAGGTATCTCAAGTCATCAGTATTAATGCAGCTCCTCTTTGTCATACACCAGCATAACTGACACTAATGCACTGGATTATAAAACAACTTTGCCATTCTTTAAATGGACAGGGAGGTAAAAAGCAGGGAGGAAAGAGAAATTCTATCATTTTATGCCAGATCACTCCATCAGTCTGAGAAACAAACGTATTCCCTCGTGGCTGCTTTTATCTGCACATGAATGTGGACAGTTAATGTTATTTCTCCAAGAAGAAGTAGCAGTGATGCAGCATTGTGTTGGTGTGAAAAGAGGGATGATCAAGAGAAAAACCTGTCTGTATTCTCCAGACAGACACGTAGTTCATTAGCTAATGCTCTTGTCTGGATAATCAATTCAGTCTGTCAGACAGCCACAGGTAGTCTGGTGCTTTTCCCCCAAGCTGTCCCTCACATCCCCTTGGCTACAACTCTCTTCCCCAAAAGAACTGGCTGTTGTTCAATATCTTTCTGCATATCTTTATTTCTCTTTCGTCCATTCTTGTTCCCATTTACATTTAAATTCCTGTTGTATCCAGAAAAAGTCAGAGAGCGCATGTTAGACTGCAGAACCAGAAGATTCACAAAATAAAAATCTTACTCATGGTTCACTTTGTTTTTTGTGGATTGTTGTAAAGCTTGAAGAAATTGCTTCCCAATCCAAACTGTCCCGATTCTCAAACTAGCATTCACTGCTTAAGTGAAATTAGTGTTTGAGACTCATATTGATCCCGGAAAAAAGACTTTGCATATTACAGAGGAACTAAAAGGAAATGCCAGTTTTTTCAGCTTTAAACAATCTATGTGAGTGTGTAGCAGTGTTGTTGATTGATTCAGGTCATATCACTACACTAAGTACAAAGTATTCAAATTGTGCTACAATTTTGCATAGTGACTGCTCTCTACAGGTTGAAACCTGCTATTGCAGTTGAATTTTGCTATAGGCAAGTCTTGAGACAGTCGAGCGCTTTCATGGTAGTTGTGTGTGTCAAGTTCTTCATATGTCATGTCATGTCATGTCATTGCCTGAACCGCTTATCCCTTTCCATGGGGTTGTGGGGTGTTGCTGCTGGAGCCAATCCCAGCCTCAGGGTGAGGGCAGGGTTCTCCCTGGACAAGTCGCCAGCTCATCGCAGGGCCCTCACTGATGAGCAATGTGGGGTTCAGTATCTCGCTCAAGGACACTTCGACATGCAGCTAAGCACTGCCCGGAGCTGGGATTTGAACCAGTGACCTTCCGACCTGCTCTACCCGCTGAGCTACAGCCGCCCATGTTCTTCATGTGTTTAAACTATAATCACTATTCCTTTGATTTTTTTTTCTATATATTAACGATTAACAACAACATAACATCATTGTCTTCCTGCTGTGCCCTCAGATCTGGGCTCCTAATCGCTAAAAATCTACATTCTAATTGTATGCTATTAAAGTGGCAGACAACTCAAAATTTGCAATTAGTGCCAGCCAAATTAGAGGGACTGTTTTCAGCCAAAAAAGGGGCAGGGGCATGAAGCAAGGGTAAAGTACCCAGATTAGTTACTATCATCTATAACTTCATTTTCTGGACTCAGCAGTCTGTGGGATCGGAGTTTCAGCAAAAGAATGAAGGAGTACTTACATAAATATGTCTTTGTAACAACTGACAGGTTCACAACATGTTGACATTCCTACCTGACTTTCATATCAAGAGATGGAGGTGATGGCAGTGGAATTACAGGAGAGAAAGCTGTCAAGTCAGTGACTTCCGTTTGAGACTGCGTTTTAACATTCTTGAATGTGAATATTTTCAAGAAGACTACAGGTGGCATCTCCAGCATGTCTGTGGCTACAAAGCCAGGTGTTTTGGACCTGAGATTTTCATGTTTTGGACTTCTGTGGGGTTGCTGTAGCTTAGGAGGGAGAGCAGGTTCATCTAGAAATCGGAATGTTTTTGGTTCGAATCTAGCTGCATGTTGAAGTGTCCTTGAGCAAGATACTGAACCCCAAATTGCCCTTGATGAGCAGCTGGCACCATGCATGGCAGCCTCTGCCATCAGTGTATGAATGTGTGTGTGAATGGGGGATCTGACATGTTGTGAAGCGGCTTTGAGTGGTCAGTAGACTGGAAAAGCGCTATTAGAAATACAAGTCTTAGAAGAAATGCGACTTGTCAGCAACGTAGACTGCTCAGCTCATCATCAGACTGCTACTAACAGCTGTGGTTTTGGACCAGCTCTCAACAAAGGGGCAGGGCGACAATTTCCACCAGCACCCACACACACACACACACACACACACACACACACACACACACACACACACACACACACACACACACACATGCACACATATACACAAAGACTCCCTCCTTTCCTTTTCTGCACTATACCAGCTGTTGCTTTCAGAGGACCCTGTGTCCTAATTAATTATTCAGTTCTTCAAGTCAGGCAGCCACACAGAACCGCACACTCACACACAGCAGGGAGCTCTTGCTTTATACAGCAAAGCTGACTCATACTGTCAGCCCACACAGGAAATGTATGCTCAGCTCTTTAGTATCAGGACCTCCTTAATTTTTGTATTTTTATACATATAGTGCCCATAGCATAAACATCAGGCCTGTTTCTAAATATTGTGTTATGGAGTAGCAGACAGTGTGAACAAAGACCAAAAATCAGTCAGTCCTGTGCTACTGAAGTACCTTCAGACAACAACAAATACATATGAACTAGGATGGCACCGTCACAAAAAATACAGATGGCCTCAGTCTATCGCTGTGTTTCTTATGTTGATACATTCTGGCAACAGGCCTTCATCAGAGGACAACCACAATGACAGTCTCCTCTTTTTGTTTGACAAGTTATCAGTCCCAGCTGTGTGTTAGAACTTAGTCACATTTGTACATCTCTCAAAAAGCCTAGAATACGAGCCCTTTACAAAGGAATTAAAAGGTTGTCGGCAAGAAAGTGACCTGTTTTTCAACCCACTAAAAGTCGCCTTTTGACCCCATTCCCTCTTTCAACTGGCAGGGCAGCCTGTGTGTAGTATTTTTTTCTAAAGAGTTGTGTTTTGTGACGTGAAATGTGTTGGCAAGTTTTCGAAATGGCCAAACCATGTAATTACATTGTCACGTGATGCACTGCAGCCCAAAAATATCTTTTCCATAAGCTAACATTGTGAAAGTAGGTTCTGTAAAACATCTTTGACTTTGGTAATGTGCATTTTTGAGTCCAGTAGTACTTGGTCCATGCATTAGAGCCATTGTTAAATAATGTCTGTCAAATTTGTTTGTAGCATCACAACCGCCGCAAAATGACTGGGTTCATGACCATAATTTAAACCATTCAGTCCAGTAACATTTGGAGAGTACAGAAGAGCCGCATGATTAAATGATTTTATCCCCATTCAAGTTAGTTGGGCGCTAAAGAGGAGGTTAGCAATCCAGGTATTTTCTTAGCCAGGAAGTCAAGCTTTTTTGGCACCACTGAGTAGGTTTCATAGGGATGAACGGGGCTCCACCTCCAACACTGTGTCCAGTAATAAAACCTCCTTGAATCGCGTACCAAATTCCTCACGCCACCACCGGATGTCGATAAGGTATCAACACTTCACACAGCGGGATTTATCATGTCCATACAGGTCTTACTTTTAGATCAAAGCCGAGCCTAGCCGAGCCAAGGTGAGAAAAACCAGGGTCTACTGCAGGGTCAATTAACCTGGGTGTAAATGCAGAGTTTTCACAATCCCATTGCAAAAAAAGCCTGATCTTTAAATTGGATTTTTGACCAGTGGAAAAGGGGTAGCAGAGGAAATTTGGAATGAGACAGAATACACCTCGCCATCATTGTTCCTGCTTTTATTTGCTTAGTTGGGATACTGTAAATATACAGTGACCATCTACCTAAGAAAGCAAAGCTTTACTAATGTGACTGTGTGTGGCAACTTTGTAATGTGTTAAGGAGCAAAAGAAGGTCTCTTTCTTACTGGACTTTTCCTGCGGTGATGTCATACGTAATCCTTACAATGTGCTTAGTGCAGAAATGTGTTGAAGACTCCTGTGCTTTAAATGTTTTACTGTTCTTACATCTCTCTATAAACGCGAGGAATCTGTGTGTGTGTGTGTGTGTGTGTGCGTGTGTGCCGGATGTGCAACATTGCATTTGTTTGGACTACAATGATACTGTTAGTTAATGATTTAATAAATGATTTACCAATTCCGCTAGCATTGTCAACCGTAGCCACTATAGTCACGTGCGCACCAGAGCCAATCACTGCAGGGCTCACCCCTACAACACACCTTAAGAAACAAGCGGATTTATACCTGCAGCGGCGCGGGCTAGACCGGGATTTTGCCGGTGGTACAGTCCCGTTCTGTGCATCTACACTGATTGTTGTGGATTAATGTGACTAAATGAGTCCGGACCTAGTCGGTTCGGGTCTGAGGAGATCTGGATACACAAGGACAACAAAGTGGAATCAGAATCTGAGGATGTTCGTGTGTAGCTAGCCGCTAGCTGCTAGCCCACCCCCACGGCCCACATCTGAGTGGACGGACGCGCCGGCGTGTCTTAACAAAAAATAATGTCCGCCACACTTTTCGCTAACATTGGCATCACGTTTGCTTTGTGTCTGGTGCAGGAAGAAACAGTAACAACAGGCTTTTGTCACTAAAGTGTCTGCAACCAGGAAGTGTTTGCAAGCAAAAAAACACATTTCTATTGGTGGTAAAAGGCACCACACCAACCAATCACAAAATTATATGGCAAACCACGTGATTTGGTTGCTGAGGAGCAGGGGAAGTTGTGGGAGGGACGTCGGCGGAAGATTGACAGCAGCAGTGACGGTGACAGAGACAACGACAGAGATATTTGGAGTATATAGTTAGTGTGTCATATAGTGTTTAGTGTAGTGTGTTCAGAGTGTAGTGTAGACGTTTTTTTGTGTTGTGAGTCAAAAAAATAAGGAGACTGCTGAATGTGAAGGAAGCAGGAGAGCTGAGGGAGGCCTGAGCCTGAGGCATTGCCTGCATTTAAATGTAAATAGTTACATATAACTTTGTAAATTTCAAAAACTAATGCACAAATTTAGCAAACAATAATTTATATTTGCATTATAAGTAATAAAAATGGTTCATTGAACATATTTGTGTTTTTTGTGATGGAAATTTTGTATTTCATCAAGAGAGATGTGAATTGAAGTCACACGCAGGAGTGAAATGTAACTGTGTAATGTGACCTGTGACCCTTTGTGCTGTTTTGTGACACATGTAAGGTATTGAATAATCACTCAGTGTTATCACTTCCTTCCTGAGACAGAAACAGATAAATACCATGCATTTCTCCTCAGACACTGAGTCTTCACTTTGTAACAGATCTGCGTGTTGCTCTGTGAATGCTCCTCTTGTACAAGATGAAACTCTTGTTTGAATTTTGAGCTGACTCTGATCTCCTTCCTCCAGCTCTAAATTATTGCAGAATTATTCTAACAAATCTTTTGGCGCCCAACGTGGGGGCAGATGTTGCACATGTTTGTATAGTTATGCACATTGTGTAAAAAATCTAGCTAAAAATCTAAAAGTAAAAAATCAGACTTTTTCATACTCATTTTATGTTATTTTGTGATTTTACGTCCATTGTTTTAATATAGTACATCACAATGAAAAAAATAACTGTACAGTCACACATGTGAGTTTCTACTTGTTCTAATACTTCTTTACCTACTTTATACACCATCATGAAATGATGTTACCATGACATCATATCATTTATCAATAAGCTCATTGTGTTTCTATTTTGTCAAATTATTATTAGTTATCCCTACAACATCTGTGCAATATCAATGTCAAAGTATTTTCAAACATATTGTTCTAAATGATTTTGACATCTAGTCCTAGCATGTTTTAAAGTGCTTTTGAGGAGATTTCAAACTACTAAGATATTTATTGTATATCATGATATAGCCTGAAAATATTGCAATATAATTTTGAGGACATATCACCCAGTCCTAACAGTCGATTGTCATGATGTTGATCATTATGGCTATTTATCACAATACAAGATTTGATCATGCAGCCAGTTTTAAGGTTATAATCTGAAGAAACCAGAGGGTTTATTAGTTGAGCTTTAGAATAATTTTAAAAAGTATGTTTAGGTTACATGTGCCTGGCGGTGTTCTGCTCTGTCACTCTCTCCCTCTCTGTTTCAGGTGGCACCTCCTCCCTCTCTACCTGGGCACACCTGTGGGTAATTGGTGCTCTGGTGGAGTGGGGGAGGTGTTATGAGGGCCGGAGTGCCAAAGGGACAAGGGACAAATGAGAGAGGAGATCACACACAGACCAGCAAGGCTTCTCTCCTCACCCCTTTTTGGCTCTGTGGTTCCAACAGGTTGGAAAAACCCCATGTGCTCAAGGTGCTGGGGAATTTTGGTTGTTTTGGCTGGAGATCACCGGGAGCTCAGTTATCTGTGTCCTTTTGTTTTAGGCCTAGCTGTCCTATAGGCAGGTTAGGGGGAGGTGTGGGAGCAACAGCCCACTGCACGGCTGGTCCTGCATCTTCCCTTCCTTTTCTTCTTTTTGGCCGGGATCTCCAGCCCTCTTTGGTTTGTTCTTGGATCTTCTTTTGATAATTATGCAATAAAGCTTGATTAATTGAGGACTTTGTGTGTGGCGTCTTTCAATAGGTTACTTCTTCCAACCCTTTTGAGCCACTGTGTTTAAATTATCAGAGGAGGCTGTAACAGTATGTGCAAAAATTATTCATCTAGCTAAGTACTAGTTTTACAACTCAAAAGGTTTAGAAGTAGAAATCTTGCAGTTATAGTGGTAAAGTAAAAGTGCAAAATTACACAATGTAAACATTTAACTATACAAATATCTGCCTTAAACAATAGCAGTCAACTTCTAAGAAAATAACTAAAATCTGTGAATACCATCACAAGTACCACTGGCAGGGCAGCAAACATCTCAAATGTTGATACAAACTAGACAAAAAAGTGGATCACAAGGGCTGACATATTTAGGTACAACTAATAAGATTAAGTAATACTGATCATGCAGTGTTCCCCACACATTAACTCATTTGTGGCAGTCCATTGCATCACCACTGGCCTCCACATATTGATTTTCTATTTTTGGAGCTGCTCATCCAGTTCTCACTCAGTCAAGACAGCACCCCCATCAGTTAATAGCATGATGTTACATATTCCGATACAGTGGAGGGTGGTGTGGTTTTTAATCCAACAGTGAAACAAACAAAGAAGAGGAGGAGCATTTAATGCTGTTTAATGATGCTGTTTAATGCTGTTGGCTTGACTGGAACTTCCTCTGCAAAGAAGACGACTAGCCTCATCATCATGACCAAGCCCCCAGGAAGAGCACCAGGCCTTGAAGCCAGTTTTTATTGTGGCCACACTGTGTACTTTCAAAAAGGCTTTTGCCATATGCTCGTATTGTAAAAGCTAAAATTGTAAAATGGTGGATAATTGTTTTTGAGCCTCACAACCAATTCAATATCCAATAATATTTGGAAAATCTTGAAGAGACGCCCAATAAAATTATTTTATCTCCATTCAAGTTAGCCGAGCACTAAACCGGAAGTTAGCCAGGTTAGATCGAGTATCAGTTAAAAATATAAGAGGCCTGTCTATAAGCATATACTCTGGTCCTGCTTAAAGCATCCCAGCAGGCATCACACACTTGCCAGTTTGATCAGTTACAATCAGCACTGCTCATTACTCCTGATATTGGAGTTTGTATGCTTTCCTGAGCAGTGCCCACACAAAGTTTCAGGAACTCGTACTCAATGCAGTAAAAAAAATAAGTTAAAAGACAAAAAACAGTAGTTGTAAAAATGATGACAGGAAGATGCTTAGTTTTTATTGCTATAATAAATAATTCTCAAAACAGAGTGATTCAAATAATGAAATGAATCAGTTACTATTGTTGCAGACAGACATATCTTTTCTAAGATACCTGAAGCAACATCAGAGGCTTGTCTGGCCTCTTAAGAGGAGTCAGATCTAAAAAAGCAGCATTGACCCGAGTCACGTTCTGCAACACTGAAGGCAAACAAGACACAAGGGGTCAAAGTCCGTGCTATAGCTGATATAAATATCCTGGCTAAGTCTGTTCTCAACACTAAGCAGATCCAAAACTAGGAGAGCAGGAGAAAGCTATCGGAAAGAAAATGTGTAATAAGACTGTTGGTGCTGTTGAACCATCTGGACATGCAACATTACAATTCTGTTGGCTGGTTAATGCATCAATAATTTAACACGTTTAGAGGAGCCTTTCTCATATTTAGCAGTAGAGACAAACTGATATAGTCCATAAAGTCTGAACAAGCCTGCAGAACAGCACCAGTGCTCCTTGTCTGATTCTGTTTGAACTGTATAGAACTCTCCTGGAGGTATTGACAGCATTCTTCTAAAATATTTTAGTCATTATTTAGTCACTTAATACAAAATATTTTTTATAATCCATTTCTGTTAAAAAAAAAAACAACAACCAATATTGGCAGATATATTGTCATTAGATATTTTTTAAACTCTAAAATATCAATATTGACAACCTTAGAAATCCACTAGACAGGCTGTAATCAAAACCATTCATTTCAGTATCACTGATGATACTGTACAACTCCTCTGAATTTTAGGGCCATTCATTTGCATGTTCTTTATAAACATATCACTAATAGAAAGAATACACATTTTGCACTCATGAATTGCAGCGTGTAAAAAAACAGTAAAAATTTACAGAGGCAAGGAGTAATTCATTCACACAGTCTGCAACCTAACTGTGAGATGCCACTAAATCCAGCACACTGGACCATAAAAAATTGGACCAGTTGTTAGACTGTAACAGCCTCTGCCTCTGTGGCTGTGGGACTTGCATCTCCACATATTCACCCAAATTGGCGGTTCTAGACAAATTTTACTGTGGGGGCCAATGTGGGGGGCACATTAAAAAACAGAAACGAATGATAATTAGACATTAAATGCTTTATTTTTGCTTTACATTAAAGTTATACAAAAGTTTATTTTGTACATAAAGAGTGCATTGATTGAAACACTGATGTAGGGCCATCAAAAATCAGAAATTAAATACAGTAGGACAGTGCTGCAGAAGGTGGGCATGGACCCCTGACCCCCTCATACCAGTGTGGCCTAAAGCTCCGTCTCCTGTCCCCCATCAGAGTGGTTGAGAATATGTTGGGCTGCACGTCTACATTGTTCTTGGACTTGCTGATATCTGTGGAAAGATGCACATTCAACATTGGGCACAGCTATAAACAACATTTATTTACTGTTGTATGCATTTATTTTAAAATGTAGTGTTTGTTTATTTTTTTAACATAAGAATCACACATCAATGACACAAAAAAGAATTTATGGCAGAAAGCACCATTTTATAGACACACTGTACTATGAATTGTAATGACACTGCTTTGCAAATGGCCTGAACAAGAACACCTTCTCCACATCACAAACCTAAGGGTGCAGTAGGTGATCCACATGGATCCACTTGCTGTTCTTCTGGCTGTTCCTCTCTCTGTATGTTTTCTTCCTCCTCACCCTCTGGAGTGTCCCTCTCTGTGTCAGTGCCCTCACTGTCATCACCTGCCTTCTCTCCAACCTCCACCAACTCTTCAGCTCTCTCAATACCTTGACATGTTTCTCTCACTTTTTCATTTACTGGGGCAATAAAGGCTGCAATGTCCTTTCCTCATTTCGATTTTCTGATGTGGATGGGTTGTTCCTGCTAAAGATGGCTCGTTTGTGAATGGATCAGTTCGAAGGAACGACTCTTTAATGCAAACAAAGTGACCTGATTCCATGTTTCACTTCTCTCTCATTCGTTCTTCCGTTCTCACAGATTAGTCGCTGTGTTTCTCACTGTTTAGTTATCAGAGAGGTGAAGGGGACTGAGAGCCAGCCAATCATATGCTGAGTCTAGGACACTGTCGCAGAATTTTAGCCAATAAGAAACAGGAAAGCATAGCAACCGTTTCCATGAAAAAAAAATAAAAAATACTTTTCACTTCATTTGTAGCTAATTGTTCTTGTTCAGTCACTCAGTCAGCATTAGCTTACCTTCGATACATGTCAATTTGATGTCAAGGTGAATATACACATTTTCTACTGTTGTGTTGTCTAAAAGTATGCATAATCATGAAGTTGCAGCTATGCATTTGCTGAATCTCATCGAATGATGAAATCCACCTCTGATTCCTGCAGACAGTTGTGTTTAAAAAGAAAAAAAGTATCTCAAAACTTGCACTTTTCTTTTAATGCCTTCAAAAGAAAGTCCCACGATAGCTGGATCATGGTGTATTTTTCATTTCACATAAATTGTTTCCACATTTCCCTCACTTGCGTCTTAGTCCCTCCAACCAAGATTTCGTGGAGATACACAAGGAGAGAGGAGACAAGGCAATACATTTTACGAGAAATGAGACATCCTTTCCTCTGCAGCATCAAGCATTTCTGATGAGGGCTGAGCTGATCCGCTGTCAGTCAGCTTCAACACCTGTTGAGACATCAGTTGAATTGATGCCAAACATGCCGTTAACACAGAACTCAACTTGTCGAGAGATTTAAATCATCAGTAGAGTTAAACTGATGTGCCACATACAGAATTACACACAGCTCTGTTAATGGAGAGATGCAATTAAATCGTGGTGAAAGCAAGTGTGTGTGCAGTTTTAAGTGTCTCAGTGTTTTCAGACAGTTACATGATTTAAGTCAGTGAATACAGTTTAGGCCTATACTTGGAAATTAGATTTGATTCACAGATTGCTTAAAAGATATTTCTTAATTAGTTAGTACTTTGCATTATTTCAGCTGCTGTTTGTGCCCTACGACATAACCAATCCTGTCCTTTATACCCATTTAAATATCTTTTGGAGAGACGATGTCAGGCTCGGACAAAAGAGAGAGGACTCAGATGCAGAATGGCAGAAGTAATGTCAGGTTTTATTGACTGAAATTGCAACTCTTCAGTTTGAATGATAAATCAAATGACTATGAAACACTATGGAGGACAAACAATACCTAAAATACAAAGAACGAAAAACGCTCCCGAAGGAGGAATCCTACACTGTACTGAAATCTTAGCTATAAAAATTAAACAGAAAACAAAATCACTCTGAAGAGGTCAGCACACAGGCTATGAAACTAACTACTCTGAAAACTACAAAAAGGTACAACAAAAGGCGCTCCACACGGAGGAAAACAAAAGGCTAACAGCAATTCTAATAAATCAAACACTAACCGCGATGTGACAAAGGTACTTTGATGTTTTCCACTCTAGCTTGAATTTCATTGAGGCTTTTTAAGTGTTAAAATTCTTAC
This sequence comes from Acanthopagrus latus, assembly GCF_904848185.1. Classification (NCBI taxonomy): domain Eukaryota; kingdom Metazoa; phylum Chordata; class Actinopteri; order Spariformes; family Sparidae; genus Acanthopagrus; species Acanthopagrus latus. The sequence goes on from NC_051053.1 coordinate 1,983,194, forward strand.
TTCTATCCACAGTCTGAATACATGTCTTGGCGTCCCAAGGAGGCATCATAGTGTCAGGTCGGGGTTTAAAGGGGAAGACGGACCCAAATGCAGTTACACATGGGAGGCAAGGATAAAGGGGTAGTGAGCCAGGTACAAAAAAAAATAAAAAGTAGCAAATAAAACCAGCAACAAAATAAAACAGCAAGACAAAGTACAAATCAAAAGGCAAAAACACAAGAATCAACATCCAAAGAACACATATCATGGGGAGACTGGAGGGACATTACGGGAACATGAACAGGAGCATAGATGCAGATAGAGGCAGGAGCAGGAGCAGAGGCAGGAGCAGAGGCAGGAGCAGGAGCAGGAGCAGGAGCAGGAGCAGGAGCAGAGGCAGGAGCAGGGGCAGGAGCAGGAGCAGAGGCAGGAGCAGGAGCAGGAGCAGGGGCAGGAGCAGGGGCAGGAGCAGGAGCAGAGGCAGGAGCAGGAGCAGGAGCAGAGGCAGGAGCAGAGGCAGGAGCAGGAGCAGAGGCAGGAGCAGAGGCAGGAGCAGGAGCAGGAGCAGAGGCAGGAGCAGGAGCAGAGGCAGGAGCAGAGGCAGGAGCAGGAGCAGAGGCAGGAGCAGAGGCAGGAGCAGGAGCAGAGGCAGGAGCAGGAGCAGGAGCAGAGGCAGGAGCAGAGGCAGGAGCAGGAGCAGAGGCAGGAGCAGGAGCAGAGGCAGGAGCAGAGGCAGAGGCAGGAGCAGGAGCAGGAGCAGAGGCAGGAGCAGGAGCAGGAGCAGGAGCAGAGGCAGGAGCAGGAGCAGGAGCAGGAGCAGGAGCAGGAGCAGAGGCAGGAGCAGGAGCAGGAGCAGGAGCAGAGGCAGGAGCAGAGGCAGAGGCAGGAGCAGGAGCAGAGGCAGGAGCAGGAGCAGGAGCAGGAGCAGGAGCAGGAGCAGAGGCAGGAGCAGAGGCAGGAGCAGAGGCAGGAGCAGGAGAAGGAGCAGGAGCAGGAGCCAGACAAGGAGTGAAGGGAACACACAGACTAAATACACAGACACTGATGAACAGACAAGGAAAAGGTGAGGAGAGAGAGGAGGGAGGAGGTCAGGTGAGGTAACGAAGGGGAGGAGCACATGAGAAACCATGAAGGGAACAATACAACAGACAGAGGGAGCCAGAGGGGAGAACATAGGAGAAACTGAAAGGACACAGAGGGGCATGGATTATCAAAGCAAAGGCACAACAAGACATGATACAAAGACAAAAATTCAGAGTCATGACACATGGTAACTCAAGCGGAAAAGTTCTGACCGTCCAGCTCCACACTTGCGTTAAATTCTTTTCTGTTCTGCCTTCGTCCTTGCCTGTTTGGCTAATCCAGCATAGTGTGTGTGAGATCCTTTGACATGCGTGGCTCCCGTCTTCAAACACTCGTGGAATCCTGCAAATGTAAGATAAATGCAATATGTTACACACACATGTTTATATTTGAGCATTTAATGAAACAGCCCAACTGCTAACCATTAAAAAATAAACAATGTAAACATTTACATATTAATTTTACTGATACAATTATCAATATAAGTGTTTATTAATTATAGCAAAGGATGTTTGAGTATTTCAATGACCTCTGTATGCTCAATGTCCAACAAAGCCTCCACATTTTTGAGTTGCGGGGATATCTGATAAAAGACAAAGCAGAGCTGCTCTGTAAACCTGATGTCCTACAAAAGAGCTGTCTTCTAAAATCATGCCAAAGTTCTTGAAGCTCATCACGTAAGGGGTCTAAGAAAGTATGGATGTTTAGCAATGGCTCTTTTGGTCCAGGTATTAGTCCAACGAGAATCATATTTTCTTCCTTGAAACAGTCTTCGCGAGATAGATTCAAAATGACCAAGCAGATGCTCCAACTGAATAAGGTGCATTTTTTAAAAGGTTGGAACCAGTCCACATTCAGCATCAAGGCCAAATTATTTGGTTCTGCTAAAAAATGCTCTCCATTCACATGCTGGTAATCCTGCCATACTTGTCCATCAAAAACGTCTCCTAACACACTCTCAGGTATTTTCTGCTTTCACTATTATTCACATTTCTCTTCAAATCCAGTTCTTTTAACAAGTCCTTCCAGAGACTGCACAACACTCTTGTAACAGTAACAATGTGTTGGATTGTCATACTCTTTACCGCTACAAGATTTGCTCTGCTTTGCTGTGAGTGATTGTAGAATGGGATGTGACCACAAGTCTTGCAAACCTTTGTGCCATCCTGTCTGAGCTTTTATATATATATATATATATATGCTGTAAAATGTCGTTAACTGCTGAAAATTAGGGAGATTTCCGGGCACTTATAATGGGGCCGAAAATCAGACTTTTCATGCAGTGTATGATTTTCTGACTGTTACCTGTTTAACAAACAGCTGCACATGAAGAACAAGCTGCAGTCTGTATTTATTCTTTGTACTGTTTGCTCAGAGGCACAGCAAGCATTTCAATGCAGAATCGTTTATGTATCTGTTCATTATTTGCCTCTGTATTCAGTGATATTCTGAGTGTGAAATCATCATGTTATAACCCAGAATGTGATTATGATATCCTTTGAACACAGGAAGCTATCTTTAGGCTAAATGTTTCAAGGAAAATTGAAAAGATGTAACATATGAAACCTGGCACTCAGGAATGATCAGCCTGACGTTTTCAAAACCATGGGAAGAAACTAATACCCATTAGAGTCGTTTGTCACCTGTGGAACACAATAGGACTGACAATGTTAATGTGCTGAATAAAATAATAGCTCTCCCAACTCACTGTCCAGTCAGCCAGAAATGACAGAAATGATTTGCCATCCCCTGTATCACTGTACAACAAGCTTGGAGCTGTGTCTGCTTGTATTCTGTGCTCTGTGCTGAGAGGAGAAGAGTAGCTCTGCAGTGACAGTCAGACACATTGGTAGGTACAATCATTATCCTCATTTGCATGAAGATTATCAAAACTATGTCATAATTATACAGACATATCTTGAATGTGTTTGAATCTGACTCATCCAAGACTTGTTTTGTGGATACGTTCAACACTGTGATAGAATACACTGAGATTAAAATAGAATTTATTTACTAAACTCAAAAAAAAAAAACTCTGGTCAGATGTTAAAAGTAAAAAGTTGTTCGTGTGACTTTTGTTTCTGCTCTCACCTGGAAAAAAAACCCATCAGTGGATATTTTCAGTGTGCGTTTTTGGTAATGTTGTGTTTGTGTGCATTTTAAGTGCAGTGATGTGTGACTGTGTGTATTTGTCTGCAGGTGGGTTAACCATAATGGTTCAACTACTTCATCAGCACATCCAAAAGAATGTGCAAAAACTGTCCGCGTAATTAATCAATGTGTGTGCGTGTGTGTGTGTGTGTGTGTGTGTGTGCGTGTGTGTGTGTGTGTGTGTGTGTGTGTGTGTGTGTGTGTGTGTGTGTGTGTGTGTGTGTGTGTGTGTGTGTATCAGGCATCTGGAAGGTTAAAGGATCGACTCAGGCTTCCGTTGTCCTCGCTTTTCCTGGGTTGTTGACATTATCAACAAAAAAAGCTTTGGAATACATGATATATTTGCACATGCTTAAATATCTTGTAGTGAGGAAAATGAATTAGCTTAATTTGTTCTGTGTGCTGTACTTGCCCCAGGGTGTATGGATTGAGTCTGTAGCGTCAGATCACTGTGGATGAACTGATATTGGCACAGAATCAAGCCCGTATTTCTCCCAGTACAGACACAGCAGTGGTGCAGCAAATTTCATCCATTTGAAGAACATGCAGAGACACAGAAAATACCACACCTTCCACGTAGACATTGGCAGGAATGTGGCAATGTGTTCACCGCTGGAAACTTGAAGACATAAAGTGTGTGTGTGTGTGTGTGTGTGTGTGTGTGTGTGTGTGTGTGTGTGTGTGTGTGTGTGTGTGTTATGTCAGATAGATTTTCATCAGTAATGATGGTTGTTTAATGGTGTCTTCACCGCCAGCATAGCATAGCAGGTTTGACCACAAGGATATTTGTGTGTATTTTTGTCAATCTGCTTCATAGCAGTTAAAGGCAGGTATGGACATTGGACACTGGATGTTGGCATGGATTAAGTGGGAAAATTCCAAATGACTAATTTTTGTATGTGGAGTTGTCCCAACTTCTGTTTAATGACTGCAATGCCAATGGTACACACCACTGGTTTAGAGTATCACTGTAGTATGTTTAATATTTAGTCTCTTCATGAAGTGCAACTCAGCTGTTGCAGTGGTTTTAGTGGCAACATTTTGGAAGTCACTGATATACAGCAGTGCCGCAGAGAGGCCTTTTTGATGATTATTCCCAAACAGTCAATCCAACAGCTAAACTGACTGTGACCTTTACCATTAATTATTCCAGGTGTGTCCTAACATGTTAGTTTTGTTACTTTACATATCTGTTTCAACTGGAAAAGTTCAAAATGTGAGCAACAGTCTCAGTGTGTAGGTGTGGCGTCTCCTGTGAAGGCTGATTTTATGAAGCTGAACCTGATCTCATGACAGGATACCAACCCTAATACATGCTTATGCTGCTTACACTTAACGTGCCCTCACAAAAGGACTGATGTTAAGACTTGCCCTGCATTCTCCCTGAATGTCATGTAACCATAGGCCAAGTGCCAGAAGAACACAGTACAGAGGCCGTTTCACACTGAAAACTACCCTTTCTTTATCATTGCCGATGTCTCGGATGACTTTTTTGATCGGATTCCAATTAATGTAGCTCGTTATTTCTGCAATTCAAGTAATCAGTTATTTAGTTATTCATAAAAAATAATTCATTACTGGAGAAAAATGCTGTCTTGCTACAACAATCAAAGAAAATCCCTGAAACATATGCACTGACTCTGTAAAAACAAGTAAAAACATTAAGAAACAAACATTAAAACAAGTAGGCTAAAATGGAAAAGCCGTAAAAGAAACAAGACTGTAGAATAAAAGTCACAATGCAGTTCAAAGACTTGAAATTGCTTCAGTTAAACGCAGTAGCAAAAAGAAATGTTTTTAGTCTTGATTTAAAAGAGGTGAGAGTTGGAGCAGACCCGCAATTTTCAGGGAGTTTGTTCCAGATATGTGGTTCATAGTAAGTGAATGCTGCTGCTCCATGTTTAACTCTGAATCTAGGGACTGAAAGCGGACCGGTACCTGACGATCTCAGAGATCTGGGTGCTCCATAATGTGGCAGCAAATCATAAATGTATTTTGGTCTGAAACCATTTAGGGCTTTATAAACCAACAGCCCCCGCGACCCTGCAGAGGATTAAGCGGCGTACATAGAATATGTACAGATGATGGATGGATGGATGGATAAACCAACAGCAGGATTTCAGGACTTGAGCAACAGCGTTCTGAATCAGCTGCAATTGTCTGTTTTTAGGGAGTCCTGTAAGGACACCATTACAGTAGTCGAGTCTGCTAAAGATCCACGCGTGGACAAGTTTCTCCAAATCCTGCCGAGACATAAGTCCGCTTATCCTGGATAAATTCTTAAGGTGATAGTAGGCTAACTTTATAATCAGAATCGGAATCAAAAATCCTTTAATGTCCCGCAGACGGGGAAATTTGTTTGTTACAGCAGTGTCAGAATGTTACAAGAACAGACCAATAGCAAAAAAATATATAATTAAAGGAAAGAAAATAGAATCAACATATATACATATTTACATGATATAGTGCAAAAATGAACAGCACATTTTTATTTACAGATTTTAAATGTAGATAATAAATATCCATCCATCCATCCATCCATCTTCTTCCGCTTATCCAGGGCCGGGTCGCGGGGGCAGCTGTCTGAGCAGGGACACCCAGACTTCCCTCACCCCAGACACTTCCTCCAGCTCTTCTGGGTAATAAATATGAGTGTCAAAATGAGTTTGTAGAGACTTATTGCACAGTGCAGAAAACAGGGTGAGGTCTATATGGAGCAGTGCTGGTTGTACAGTCTGACAGCAGCAGGAAGGAAGGACCGACGATACCTCTCCTTCACCCATTTAGGGTGTATCAGTCTGTTGTTGAAGGAGCTGCCCAGTGCTGAGATATAGAACTGCAGGGGGCGGGACTCCTGCACCAGCAGCGATGACAGCTTGTCCATCATCCTGCTCTCTCCCACCACCTGCAATGGGTCAAGAGGGCATCCCAGGATGGAGCTTGACTTCTTTGTAAGTTTATCAAGTCTCTTCTTGTCTGCTGCTGAGATGCTGCTGCTCCAGCAGACTACTCCATAGAAAATGGCTGATGCCACCATAGAGTCATAGAAAGAGGTCAGGAGTGCCCCCTGCACCCCAAAGGACCCGAGCTTCCTCAGCAGATACAGTCTGCTCTGACCTTTCTTGTATGTAGCTGCAGTGTGATCAGTCCAGTCCAGTTTATTGTTCATGTCAACTCCCAGGTACTTGTAAGATGTCACCATCTCAATGTCTGTTCCCAGGATGTTCACCTGTGTGCAGGGTTGTTTGTGCCTGCGGAAATCCACCAGCAGCTCTTTGGTCTACCCGGCACTGAGCTGGAGGTGGCACCAGCCTACAAAGTCCTTAATAAGTTGTCTGTAGGCTCTGTCATCCTCGTCCCTGATGAGGTTGATGATAGCAGAGTCTTCAGATAACTTTTGTAGATCGCATTGAGGGGATTGGTGGTAGAAGTCTGCGGTGTACAGGGTGAACAGGAAAGGGGCCAGGACTGTTCCCTGTGGGGCCTCTGTACTGCAGATTATTGTGTCCAACACATAGTCCTGAGTCCTCACATACTGTGGCCAGTTAGTGAGGTAATCCAGGATCCAGGATGTGAGGTGTTGGTTCACCCCTGCGAGCCCCATCTTGTCCCCCAAAAGTGCAGGCTGTATAGTGTTGAAAGCACTGGAGAAATCAAAGAACATGATCCTCACAGAGCTTCCAGGCTTCTCCAGGTGAGACAGTGATCTGTCCAGGAGGAAAATGATGGTGTCGTCCACTCCGATGCCAGGTTGATATACAAACTGGAGTGGGTCCTACCAGAGGGCAGAGATGGACGAGGACCAGCCGCTCCAGGGTCTTCATCAGGTGTGAAGTGAGAGCAACTGGTCTGTAGCTGTTAAAGTTTTTGGGTGAGGGATCTTTGGTACCACGCAGGAGGTTTTCTACAGCAGTGGAGCTTCAGGCTCATGTTGAATATATATCCCACAATCCTGCACAGCTGGTCTGCACAGGACTTGAGGAGCCTGAGCTGATCCCATCTGGACCCGTAGCCTTCTTCACCTTCATCTTCCTCAACTCATTTCTCACCTGGAGAGACGAGAGCGACAGAGTGGAGCAGGGGGCTGAGTGTCGAACGTGGGGGGAGGGTGAATGTCAGGGGGGACAGTGGGAGGAGTCTGCGACATGAAAGCTGTGGAGAGGGAGGTAGAGGTGAGAATGGGGGATTATACAACAAGTAGTTCCGACCAAGCAATCTGATTGGTCAACAAGACATTTAGACCATGCTCAAATCAGCATGACAGCACGCCTGACTCATTACTCAAAATATTACTCCGCCAAGTCTGTTGCAAGATTGTATCCATCTCCATGACAACATAGTAACTGTCAGAGCTGGAGAAAAACAAATAAAAAGTACGGCTTAAGATTCAAACTCTCTGCCGTAAATATGCAGAGGAAATCTCAGGAGAAGTAGCTGCTAGACGTTTCTTTGTTGACCCCAAGAGAGTGAGAGATTGGCGAAAAAATAAAACGGAGCTGTCCGAGGAGGACAACAACAGGGTCCGGCTACCTGGTGGAGGGAGGAAGAAGGCTAGCGAGGAGCCTGAGATAAACATGCAGGGATGAGTTATCAGCAAACAGGCACACCATAAGAGAGTGTCCCGCACAAATGTACACTACCGTGAGCAGAGATGAGGAGTTTGCCGCGAATGCTGGTTAGCTGAATTGTTTGCTCTGACGCAAAAACTTCACTTACGGAAGACGTACAACTATTGCCCAGAAGGATGCCAGAGAATTCACCAAGAAGCTGGCGAAGTTTGTGACATTTTCATCCCGCATTTTTGAGAGGAATGAATTAAACGCCTGTCCCAAATTGCCGCCTGGTCTTTACGGTAGTTCATGAAATTCCGAAACCGCAATAAAACATTAACCTCAGCTCATTCATCTGGGACTTGAAAATCCTTTCTGTTGCTAGGTTGTAGGAGACTCTACTGCTTGATATTAAGGGTAATTAATCTGGCAATTAATGATACACTTGTGAATGGGGCACCACCTCCGTTGTTTAGTTCTTGGAATAATCTGGAGGAAATTATTCCAAACATCTAACTACACAAGTTGGCTTGGACAGTTAGAGTCCATTCCAAATCAGTTTATTCAGTCTCAATATTCTGAAGCAGTGACTTCTTTGCACATATCCATCAGTTCACCACATTAAAATTAAGTTCCAGACAAAGACAACCAACTATATGTGTTTATTGACTAAATAATTTGGGTAACATAAATGAAATGACAATTTCAGACAAACAACAGACAACAGAAGATGTAAAGACTGTAATTAGGAAAGTAATGAAGTTATGTGACTGTCAGCAGATGGTGAAGTTAAAGGGTTGGGTTTTTATATATATCAAATATCAAATATATTTTTAATATTAACGAGCCCTAATCTCAATTCACTTAAGTTCATAAGATAGAATGCCAGAACTTAGACAGAAGTCAGAACCTAGACAGAAGTCAGAACTTTAGACACCACTCATTCTCACGTGTGGATCCAGCAGTATGAAGACATTCAGCCTGTTTTGTCAGGGAGTCAGGAGGTCCTGAAGCTTGGTTTCCTTGAGAGTTCTGGGTTGGACTACGGCACAGCGCGTCGGTCCAATAGCCAGAGGGAAGGCCGGTACTCTGTTGAGGAACTCTCGGTCTGAAGGCCCAGCAGGGTTCCGCCTTAGGTGCGCTGGGGGCAGGGTCGGTCTCAGCTGGGAGCACACAAAGTCTCTTTTGTTGGAGACTCCTTCCAAGGCTTCTGAAGCAGACAATGACTGCAACATTCTTCATCAAGTTATCGTAGCCTTGAAAAAGACTTTTTCTTTGTTGTTTCAAGTAGTGGTTCTTAAGTTCTGATTCTTACTAATTCAACTTCTTCTGGATCAGGCGGTGATACTTTAACAATACATTAAAATCAAAAATCAAAAAGAAAAGAATTTCATTCTATTAAAAACTTGTATAAGGAGTAAAGCACTTAAAGTGGTTGTTCAGTTCGCTTTTCTTAAAGCTTGTTGCAAAAATAAAAGTAATGATTACTTTAAAAAGAAAAAGAAAGAAGAGAAGAGAAAAGAAGTAGACAGAAGAAGTGGACAGAAGAGAAGTCAGAAGTCAGAAGAGAAGAGAAGAGAATCTCTCTCTGCCTTTATGACCTGCAGCAGAAGGACCAAAAGGGGTCGGGGCCGGCTCCTACTGTCATCTCAGTTTAGGCTCACAAAAGTTTAATCTAACTAAACTATTGTATTTAATGTTTCGAAATCATGTTTAACCTTCCCAAAACTTCACCATGCTTAAAAGCTGAATTTTTGCCTTTGTGAAAAGATGCGACATGATTATGATCACTTAATATTCAACAAGAATTAAAACATGATTAAACAGTAAAGTACACAACATAAAACAATAAAGTATACAATACACAGTAGGACCGAGGACTTACTCGTTGTAAATAACTAAAAGAAGGTCTCTGGTGATCTGTTTGTGGAGCGAGGTAGGCGAGAAGAAACTAAACTAAATTATCTGACTAGAACAAACAAGAAAAGAAACCGACAACGTCACCCTGGGCATTTCACCCAGGGAATTAATTTAAAGTGCAAGGCACACCGGTAAAGCCACTCATTAAATACCGGTACTTTCTTTTAAAAACAGCCTTTTTATGATTCACTCATAAACAAATAAGGGCTTGGAGCCTAGTGAGTGGACGATGACTAGTGCAGGGGGGGGTTCCACCAAAATAAAGAAGTCAAACAAAATTACCCAACATAGTGGCACACACACACTGAAGTAAACCCACTTCCAGGACACAGCAAACCAGACAAGGGGGGACACCACCACCAAGACTCCAGCACGCCACCACCGGTCTCCAGCAACTAAAAAAGAGAAATACACAAATCAGTGGGCAAATAACAAAACAACATTAAACAGCATAATTTCAGAAGTTTACAAAATTATAACTATTGGGCAAATAAACTTAACCAATATCAACAACTGCCCACCATTAACTCATATGGTAATAAACAAAACATGAAAACTAGAAGAAAAACTCGATCCAACCTAAAAAATAACATACCGTATTTTCACGACCATAAGGCGCACCTAAACGTCTCAAATTTTCTCCAAAATGTGTGGCGCGCCCTATAGTGCAGTGCGCCTAATGTGTTGTTTTTTTGTAAGGTGGATTACATGAGAACGTTGAAGGGTGAAGTGTGAAGTGTGGGCGTTATTGTTGTTGTTGTAAGACGGACGTAACAGAGGACTAGATGAGAAAGTTGTGCCGGTATGTGCGTCATTGTTTTGGCAACCCCGATAATGGCAAAGAGACACGCTTACGAAGCACAGTTTAAACTGAAAGCTGTCAGTTATGCGGTGGAACATGGGAATCGAGCAGCCGCGAGGGAATACAATATCAATGAATCTATGGTTCGCAAGTGGAGGAAGATGGAAAATGAGCTGCGACAGGTCAAGAAGACGCAGCTGAGTTTCCGCGGACACAAGGCGAGATGGCCCGAGTTGGAAGACCGACTCGAGCAGTGGATTGCCGGTCAAAGGACAGCTGGAAGAAGCGTCTCTACAGTCACCATACGACTAAGGGCAGTAACGCTAGTGGAAGAAATGAAAATTGAACATTTTCAAGGAGGTCCGTCTTGGTGCTTTCGCTTCATGAAACGGTGCCATCTTTCCATCCGGGCCAGGATTTCAATAAAGCACAACCAAACTCAGTTTTGCTCCCGCTGCCTTTTTAAATACACACACTAGCATGCAAGTTTTACCAGTGTGTTTTACCATGCCCGCGCCCTATGGTCCAGTGCGCCTTATGTATTTGTTAAATACAGAAAAAGCACCCATAACTGAAACCGCGCCCTATAACCCGGTGCGCCCTACGGTCATGAAAATATGGTAACCTAAATATAATTAAGTAAATAGTCAAACCAGAAGAATTACAAAATTACTCATATAACCAAAACACACTTAAATACACACTCATTCACACATCGGGAGGGGGGCTAAGCCCCCATTAAAACACACACTGGATGAGCACCCCTGGTAGAGCTACTCGGGAGTTGTGCACTGCGAGACACAGACAGGAGTGAACACAATATGCCAGCCGGAGCAAAGCACATGGAGCAAACAACAGCAATGTGAAGCAGCAGCGAGGCAAAGCAGCGTGGAGACAAAGTATTGGCAAACAAAGCAGCAGTGAGCCCAATAAGCTGATTCCAGTTGGTCCTAATCATGAGAAAATACTGTCAGTGTCGCTACATTAGCCAGAAATGCTACGGTTGCTTATTACACTAAACTTTAGTCCACTTAAACTCATTACAAATTATGAAGTCCATCACTCAGTATTTTTCAAAAACATCTCCCACAATTTTTTCTCAATTGTCACCAAACTTGCTAGAGAGCATCTTCAGCCATGGTTTAATGAAGTTGACGAAGTTTGGAAAATATCAGCATTTTATCACAAAAACTGAATTTTTGAGAACATTTTGAATTCTGCTCTCATGGGAACAACTGGAGTCAATGTAAGAGTGGCATTTTTAAACATCAGATTTTCTCGTATGAAGCAAAACACTTAGAGTTAAAAACAAATCACCAACATTTCCATGCTGTCAAGATGCAATTTATGTATTATCAGATTTTTGTTCAGGTAACAGAATATCTGACATTTTTACCATTTTTGAAATCTGCCTTGACAACAGCTGCCTGGACAGTGACTCCCTGAGTCGACAAATGAAGCTACACAGCAGCTCTCGCTTCCAGCCAATTAGCTCAGTGAGTTAGGAGCTGGTTCTTGGTATCAGGGGTTGTGGGTTTGAGACCCAGCAAGGATGATGACAGATCAAAATGTCAGATGTCCTCAACATGAAACACAAGACAATTGTCCTGATGGTGGCATCACAGCAAGCCTCTAAATTACGTAAAAACAAATAGCTTGGTCTGGACCATGGGTGAAAGCTAACCAAATTATGCACAAAAGTCCAGTCTCATGCCAGATGACCTCAGCTGTAAACCCAAGCCAATAGTCCTGATGGTGGCACTACAGCAAGCATCTAAAGTTCAAAATATTGAAAATTTGTAACAAATCAACTAGAACTTCACACTTTCATCAAACTGTAGCCCTAATACTAAAGAAACTTTTATACATTTAAACCTATTAAAAATTATGAAGTCCATCACTCTGTTTTATTTTGTTTAAACTGTAACACATATCTCCTCGCACAATTTTTGCCTACAGTGCATGAAAATGTTTGACTGTGAACACTACTGTAAACAAATTGATAAGTAAATCTTCAATGTTCATGAAAAAATGTAATAACATTTTTTAGAGTCATGGTAGATGATGTATGACAAATATCAGAATTTTACCTAATTTTGCTCTCATGTGAATAATTGCAGTCAATGCAAGCAGCATTTTTAGACATCAGTTATTCACTTATAGAGCAAATCAATCATTTTTAAAAACAAATTACCAACATCTCCATGCTGCAATATGTGTATTTTCAGATTTTTGTCTTGATAACTGATTTTTTTTACAGTGGTTTCAAATCTGCCTGCACAACAGTGAATGGCTTACTCAGTTTGTGAAGCCACTGTTGTGTTGCCACTTGCCAATTAGCTCAGAGCAATTGATGACAGTCTTTGGTTTCTGAAGTTGTGAGTTCAAGCCTCAAGTGGTCTAAAATGAACACTGTTGTCAACTGTATTGTCTTCCTGTTTGTTGCTGAATATTGCCAAAAATAGCCCGGACCTGACCCATCATTGCGCAGCAGCTATTATATTAAGATTGTTTTTGATGTTAACAGTTTGTGGCTGACAAGGAAAGGCCAAATCCATCAGTCCTGATTTCGTGCTCTGGGCTTTAGCAGCTCCCAGGCAGTCTAAGAAAGAGTCCCAAATCCTGTAGAAGGGCTTGTCCTTTAAGGCTGTGGAAAAGGGGATGATGTTTGTCACAGTGCACCACCACTGATATAGGGCTAGGGCTTTATCAGCGATCCACATGAGTAGCATACACTTCCAGGCACAGTGCAGCAGAATATATGCACTAGATTTGTGTCACAAAGATCGGCAGGTAACTCATCAGTCAGACCCAACAAGCAATTCCTGGCACCCAGATGTAAAGGGAGCTTAAAGATCTTATCAAGCTGATGAGCAATTGTGATCCAAAACTGCTGGACATGGGGGAAGCTCCACAAGCTATGAAAAAATGAGCCAACAGCATATTGACATTTAGTACATATCAGGTCTGATATGGCAGGATTCATTCTGTGTCTGACCCAGGAGTAATACATACTCATAAAATTCTGAACCTGCAGATATTTAAGGAAGTCACCACTGGTGACACAAAACTTGTTTTTGACTTGCTGAAATGAGAGGATCAAGCCACCCTGAACCATGTCCCTAACTACTTTGATGCCTCTGCAGCTCCAATCAGCGAAACCAGCCTGAAAGCCAATGGGAAGGCATAAGACTGCCTGAATGCAGTGGCTACTCCATTCAATCTGAAAAACGAAAAAACAAGTCAATATTTAGTTTTTCTGTATCTCTGTATGCACCAAACATTGAACACGGGCCCAAAACAGAAAATATAATAAACAAGGAAACCAAAACAAAATAATGAATTTAAGTTCCATATTCCGTTATTGTTATACCATTTCCCATGGTACATTTCTGCTGTGTGGTCACACTTTGTGCATGCACAGTGTATATTCCGGTATCTGGTCACTAAATATGTGGACTGGAAACCCAGCAGGTAGCGTTACACGTGCTGAAATGGATGCATCATTTGTGCTTTTCAAGGCCTCCAGAAGAGTCACATTGAGAGAGGAGGACGTGACGGTGGAAAAGATTGCTAAAATATTTCAGGTAGTATGGTCTTCAAATGTTGCTTAACGTTTACACACAATCATATGTAATGTTAGCCAGCTAACTAATTCTAGTTTGATAGCATTACGTTTTACATTTACAGAATGTGTGACATTGGGTGAACTTAGACAGCTAGTTAAAGGTCCCATATTATACTGTTTTTCATCAATTTCACACATCTGTCAGAGGTCCAACAGCTCTGTATTTGATATGCATTGCCCCAAACCCATCTGTATTCCTGAATTTCAGCTGTCTAAAAGTCGCTCTACAGAGCTCTATTCAGAGCAGTCTGTTTCTGTGCCTGCACCTTTAAATGGTAATGAGCTCCGTCTGTCAACGCCTACTTGGAGAGCCCTGCCTGCTAGGTCACTCTCAGGGACAGGATGCCCGTTGCGTTAGCAGTAGCATGTGCTAATATTTACGGTGGATGTATCACTATGGCTCGCAGAGATTTTTTCGTTCAACCATACCAGTTTGACCCAGAGTGGGACCCAGAAGGAGAGGCTCCAAAAGAAGGATTGACTCTGTGGCTGCAGCAGGACATTTCAGAATGGTTAGTGTGTCTGAATAATGTTCGTTTGTTCGTATGTGTTGTTACATTTACTACCATGAAGCTAATGACTAACAGCTAGCAAAAGCTGTGTTTGTCTCCAACTCAGTCTCCAAACGCTTGGACACTGTTAGCATCGTCTCTGTCTCCAGTCTGCATGTCTTTTCATTAACATTAAACTCGCTTCAAACTCCATTGCATAGCGGACTGAAGCGGAGCTAACTAGTTAGCCAATTTCCAGCTGACTTCACCAGACTCATAGGCAACTATAAATACTATCAAACTGCAGCGACACTTTTGGATATGGGACCTTTAAGTGCAAAGTTATGGGATACGAACAGCCTCCCATCTCCTCCCTTAACCCTACTCAACCGAGTTTATTAGGTCCACCAAGATAAATCTAATTCTGTCTAATGCAATTGTCCTGCTATAAGTCATACCTTCATATAGGTTATTATGTTCAGTTTGTGTTGAAACTGTTTTAGAGAGATGAACAGGGAAAAATAACTGAAGCACACTGACTTGTGTTTTAATGAGGTATTGATATGGTCATTTTTGAGGTTGCTGTTAGTGGTGCTGTTGAACTCTGTTGTGTACCGACAGGTGTTTCTATAATTTTGTCCACTCCATTTATATCAGTGGCTAGGCTCAATTTTGAATGCCTGTACTGTCTGCCTGGGTGAATTACAGAGTGGAAAACTTGTGAACAGCAGAATGGTGGTTGTAAGATTCACTGAGCAGGAGGCCAGTGTCCCATCCATGATTGCCAAAGTAAATGAGGCCTTAGGAAACTACGAAGCACTCATCGTCACAGACAACAATGGTGTAGAAATTTTGGACTCAGAAAGAACAAGAGGTGCACCATTTGAGCAACTTTATTTACCTTGTCAGTTTTCTGGAAGATTTGACCATGGCAAAAATGTTAATGTTGCTTCGCAATTAGGTATCAAATATATTTGTTGGCTTTGAATTGCTGCATCGACATTTATGAAGTCAAACTGCAGCCATAAACAGTGT
Organism: Acanthopagrus latus; assembly: GCF_904848185.1. Taxonomy (NCBI): domain Eukaryota; kingdom Metazoa; phylum Chordata; class Actinopteri; order Spariformes; family Sparidae; genus Acanthopagrus; species Acanthopagrus latus. The sequence continues at coordinate 1,998,833 of NC_051053.1, forward strand.
CAAACTTCTACTGCCATTTCAGATCAAACTTAATTAATATGCATTCACATCAGTCTCAAGAATGAGTCCTAAATTAATCCACTATACATTTTTTCTACTAAATCATTGCTGTACCAGAGGCTGACTTCTAAGCTGTGCAACAGAAGAAGCAGAGAATCTTGTAAGTTGGATTGCCAGTGGCTTGTTACACCTCCTGACATCAGTCACTGTAAAAGGCTAAGCATGGCCTCAAATGGAATGGTAGAGTTATTTCATCATTTTTTTTTGTGTGTGCTTAAGCTGTTCTTTATTGTTATTTTTTTTCTACTTGAATAATGTTTTAACATATGCATTCAAAGCACTTTTGACTTTTAAAGATGTTTGTGCATCTTCATATTGTGTAATTTTGTTTTGGTAAAATCATCTTTCAGTGCTGTAAGAGCCAAACTACCTCATATTTGCACTAGTTTATGTTGTATATTTTATAAATACAAACAGGAATTTTATACAAGGACTCAGTTGTGTTGCTGTGCCGTTCTTTGTGTTCTTTGTGGCTTCAGAATTCATCACTGTGATTGAAGTTCCGAGCAGATGATTTTTCCATCAGCTTTCACAAGATTACTGGCCTTACTGAAGTAGGAAATGTCGTTAGAGGACTGGCACTTAAAGAGTAAATGCTGCATCCCAATCCCTACTTTTCATAGTGCGGATCATGTTATTCATAAATGCTTCTGATAATGAGGATTGATATGTTTGTTGCATCATTGTTCTCAGCTCACAGGGGTTTTATAAGAGCTAGAAAATGTTGATGTTTTTGTGACAGGCTTTTCTATGGAACACCACACTGGTTTAAAGTGTATTTGCTTTTTTCATTTTCATGTAGAGTATCCCAAAGCTGGACTCACTGTGTGTGTCTCTGTTCCGTCATTGTTCTCTCTGTATACAAGCAGTACTTGTTTTTCAGCAAAATGAATATTTTGTCCATTTTGAAATATGGACACAATGACAATATACAAAATGGAGTGGCATTGATTGTTTTAATGTAAACAAAAAGACAGCTTATTTTTAGTCCATAGTTCCACTATGCCTACTTAAACAGAAGTTAAAGATCTCCAGACATGTAGGTTACATCCAAATGAAGATATTCTGGTGAGGTATGATCCCATGTCGCTGTCGTACATGTAAGCTGCAGCTATGGCATCTGGTAGAAGATCTGTTGTGATCTTTGTCGGTGTTCCAGTCCCTGCCAGGTGATTTGGTATCCCTTTCCCTTGAACAAGACAAAAACATGTTGTGATGTTCAAGTTTAAAACACTTCTAGAACCTGTGACAGAATAACTTGTATGGGATATGTAACATACCTGGGATCCTGTGAGCATTCCATGATTGCACAAATCCATTTATACCAATCTGGCTCATCTGGCAGGTCAGATTGCATGTGCAGAACCTTGTCAGGCTGTGCCAGGGCCTCCTTTAGTGGGTACTTCACTCGATTATTGATTTCTGGCCACATCCTTTCCACTGCGTGATTCTGTTAAAACAAAAAAAAAGGAAAAGGTGGGCAGAGGTCTGTTAACATAGTAACATAGTGAACTAGAGAAAAGTTAGTGTTAGAATTTTTTTCTGGCCTGGTGGTACACAAAAAAAAACAACCTAATCATGACTGATAATGCACCAAAAAAAAACTAAATATGACTGATATAATATATTATGACATTATTAAATTGTAATTACTCATTATGTAGTGAATAGAAGAATAAGATAGCAGAAAATGGATATACTCAAATAAAGTAGGTACCTCAAACTTGTACTCAAGTGCAGTACATAACCTTCATATTGTCTTCCCGGGTAAAATTGACCCCATCTGTATTGACTGTTCCTTCTTTCCTCCATTCCTTCCTTCTGTCCTCCCTCCATCCTCTTTCTTTCTTCCCTTCTGTCCCTCTTTCCTCCTTCCTTCATCTGTCCTTCCTTCCTTCCTTGACCTGAGTTAATATACTTGGTTACTTTTCACCACTGGTGTAATGTAGGTGGATGGCTTGCAGATGGTTAACATTACCCTTGTTGACTGAGTTTGGAGGTATGGCTCTCTTTGCTGGTTGTGTCTATATTCTGACAGCCTCTCTTGCACGTAAAGGCAGAGGTAAAACTCTTTTCCATGAGCCACATGAAGTTGAGCCCACATTCCATAAAATGTAATTGCAGGTCTATATGAACAAGTATGAAACACTTTATTATTGGTATGGTTAAAATTGATTCAAATATTTTCTGTCAAACAGAACATAAAGCACTGACCTGTACACTTCTTCGTAGATGGCTAGGTTGTTTTTTACTGGCATAGTTGCATTTGCAACAATTTTCTTGCAATAGCCATCTACAGCAATCATGTGAGTCACTTCAAACATAACCAGCTTTTCATTTTGGTCCATGTGCAATTTGTGTCCCATATACTCCACAAGAATCAATAACTTTACTGTAAATGGCATACACAACCCTAAAATTTAAACATTTAGGACCACTTAATGACATACTTGATGCCGTTCTTCATGGTAAGTCATCATTTACGGCCATAAGTAGATCCAGTCTGTTAAAAAAAAAAAAAACACACACACACACACACACACACACACACACACACACACACACACACACACACACACACACACACACTCGATTGTCTACATGCTACAGCAAATAGTACATGTTTTTTTTCCTGTTGTTTGTAAATACTAAATAGTCTTACCTCATTTACTGCATGAGAGACTGAAATTTCAAGGTCTGAGTCTGAAGTGTGTCCTTTTCTCTGCATGTTATGTTGGGCAAGTAGTCTCCAGATACTGATTTCAGAGCCTCCCCGCTGGACACCCATTTCTTGCAACTTTTCTGAGATCTCATGATATGTCACTCCATTCATAAACATGTCATTAATTAGAGACATGTACGGCTCGAGTGAGGCCATGAGAACGTGGGACTCCAGCGATCTACTGGGACTGGACCATACATGCGCATGCACATAGCGTGGCCACACAGCAGAAATGTACCATGAGATATGGTATAACAATAACGGAAAATGGAAATTAGATTCATTATTTCATTTTGGTTTCCTTGTTTATTATATTTTCCGTTTTGGGCTGAAAGTAGGAAAATAAACATCCGTTTGGTCCATACAGAAAAACGAAATACTGACTCGTTTTTTAATTTTTCTTTTTTCAAATTAAATGGAATCATTTAATGATCAGATGATACACGTGACAGACCCGTACTGAACTGTCACAACATGTCTAAACCAGACAAAACCAAAACAAAACATTTTCGTATCCATTCCGTATTATATATTAACATTCAAGTGTGGTTCTGAGTCATTTTGGATTCCACTAAATATGTCTGTCAGCAGGAGGCAAGCGCGAGCCAATTGCCAGCCAGCCACAGTAGTGGCTTATGAATGACTGTGTTGTTACTCATTATGATTATTAGTCCATTATGCAACAGAAATACATTTGTATGTATATCAAATATAATAATACAATTTAATATTTTTTCAACATTTGTGTCAAATAACCAGTATTATGAGAATATTTCACCTTGTAATTACGCTACATGTTATACTTGTATGAAGAGGTGACACAGATTGTTGTTGATATTTGTCATCTTCTATGTATTATAAAATTGATTTATTAATCTAATGCAATGTATTATTGAATATATCAAATGATATCTGAACTGTAAATTGACAAATATAACAATTACTTTTCTAAAAAAAAAAAAACTATTTTTAATGAATTAAAAAAAAAACATATTGTCCCCAAAATATCATCCAAATGCAAAATATCTTTTAAGTAATAGATTTCTAAATCCATCAGTATGAATCCCCAAACCATTAACAAAATGTTAAATCATATTTTGCAGTACATTCTCGAAGCAAGGTGGTAGTATGTCATGTTATAGAGTCCATTTTAACGTCGGTGTTCGTCTGAATGATGCAGTGTATATAAGTCTATGCATAGACACAATATACGTAGACGCCTCATAGACTGACGCTGCCTATTGGACCTGACGTGTCAGCGCGGCCGCCATCTTGGATGGGTCTCCAATGCGCCCCCTGCATTTATTTCCACTAAGGAAGGTGTATCCCAACTACAATTATCATAACCTCCCGGATTTTTACCGGATTTTCACACCGTGACAAACGGCGGAGATTTAGTTATGATACAGGGCGCTGTCACAAAAATGTAAAAAATCTTACTTGTGAAAGGTAATCCCACACGATCTGGTAACAATACTGCGCCGGTTATTGCAACCATAAACTGCACAAAATACGGTCATAGTAGCTCGCTCTCCGTTGATTCCGATTGAATCTGGTGCTAGCCTACATTGAGGAGACCCAACCAAGATGGTGGCGTCGCGAGATTACGTTCCAGCACGCCATGAGGCGTCTACATATATCATGTGTATGTGTCCATGGTTGCAGTGGCTGATGTACGCTTGTGGAACAAACAGCTTTACGAGCGTTTTACGACAGTTAATGGCTTCTCACGGCAAACATGGCGCCACACTGTTCAGCGCGGTGAGTGCGGAATTGAACTGAAGCCTGCTCGCTACTTTTATTCTCAGTTCGTTCAGGGAGATTTAACATTTTAGCGCTGAGTACTGTCAGCTCTCTGCTGTGTTCGGGCAGAGTTAGCGCGGAGCAGAGGAGATTTCTTGAAGTGAAATGGCGGCACAGGGAGGCATCCAGTTCCAGGAGAAGGTCAGAATGCTGCTCAGCAGACAGAACGGGAAACCAGTGCTCAAACCCAACAGGACTCTCGCTCTGAAAGATGCTGTATCTAACTGCAAACTGAAGAAAGGAGGTATGCATAAAAACTGTGCGGCCGTTTGCTGATTGTAACTATTTAATTACACTGAGGCATCTTATGAGGGCTGACTCCCATAAGGTCAGCAGCAGAGGCACAGTAAACATTCGCTCGTAAGCAACATGAAGTGCAACCGGAGACATGAGCACACTATACATTAAATGAGTAAAACAAACATGGGATATGGCATTGTACCTAATGGTGCTCATGGGTGAGCATTATAGATAGAATTGTAAAAGGTACGTGTGTTTTTATATCTTGGTATTCATAAACGGATTTTTGTTGTTGTTGTTGTTGTTTATAGGTTTTATCCAGAACCAAACATAATAAAAAATCTTGTAAATCAAGTGTTTTCATGAAGCAAGGTGGTATTGGCTCAAGAGACAGCAAGCTCAATTTGTGGCAGCGGCATCTAGCTGCGGCACTCCCAGATGCCGCAGCTAGGTGCCGCTAACAGTCGCGGCAGATGCCACTGTTTGCCGGAAGTGCCACTGGTTGTGCCACTGTTTGCCGGAAGTGCCAGTGCTTGTGCCACTGTTTGCCGTGAGGTGCCACTGGTTGTGCCACTGTTTGCCGTGAGGTGCCACTGGTTGTGCCACTGTTTGCCGTGAGGTGCCACTGGTTGTGCCACTGTTTGCCGTGAGGTGCCACTGCTTGTGCCGCTACCCGTGACATCTGCCGTGGCATCTAGGAGTGCCAGTTTATTTTTATTTTCATTAATTTCTTACACATGTTGTGTGGATTATCATCTGCACCTTAATTGACTAAAACTATAGGCTACTTTGCAACTTATTTTGTTGTCTGTATACTTTCTTGTATGATTATCACAGCTTTTACCAAGAGTGGGTATAATATACATCGATTTAATTGAAAGACCCACTTATGTTTGGTAATGTTTTTGTAGGCATGTCAACCAGCATCCATTTTGCTGATGTTGGCGAGTTCTCTGATATTGTTTATTTTCAGAGAGGATTGTATAGTGCACAAAGTCCTCAGGTCATATCTGTTATTGCAAATCTTTTGATTTAATTTTTATGATTCATGTTATGTATATTTTTAGGTTGTTTAATGCATAAGTGCTTTGTGTTGCCCTGTTGTGCTACAGAGGTCTACATCAATTTTCAATTGTGTTGCAATAAATCATCTGAATACAGTCCTGTGGACATAAGACTGCATTTAGAATAATTTATATATCATGAATGTGAAGTGGTTTCAGACTTGGCAACTACTTGCAGACATGTCAACAGATGGCTGATGGTCTGTGAGGTAGAAAAAATCAAATATTCTTATGACACACATTTCAAATATACAGAATGAATATGTAAACATTGTCATGTTTGGGTTTTTCCTGTCACTTTGGGTATTTGAATCCTCATTGGCTACATTGCTTTGTGTTGTTTGAAGGGTGATGTTTTTTTTTTCTTCTTACTTAGTCGATTACAACTTGCCAAAAATACCAACTGGAAGTGTGCAGAGGCAACACTTATGATAGGGTTTATGACACTTTATGATACAAGGGGACTGTGGAAAACAGTGGCATCTGCCGCAAAATCTCGCTCAAACAGCGGCATTTGCCGCAACGACATGTGCTGTGACATCTCTGATGGCACTCCTAGATGCCACGGCAGATGTCACGGGTAGCGGCACAAGCAGTGGCACCTCCCGGCAAACAGTGGAACAACCAGTGGCATTTCCGGCAAACAGCGGCACAAGCACCAGCACCTCCCACCATGCAGTGGCACCTTCTGCAAACAGCGGCACCTAGCTGCGGCATCTCTGCTGGCACCCCCAGATGCAGCAGGAAGGTGCTACTGCATGCCACAAATTGAGCCAGCCCCAGCAGCTTGGCTCTGCTTTAAAAACATTCTTTTAACTTGATTTTAATCAAGTTTAAGTTGTACTGTAATTAATGATAAGATGATATTTTGTTAGCTTTTTACCAGCATGGGCTATATAGAAGAGAATGGCCAATTCAGAAATGGAGAACTGGGCAGCTGAGTTGTGAATTTTAGTAATAATCAATCTGATGATTTTACATTTGATATTGTCAAGTGTATCATGTCATTATACATATCATGAGAAATGCGATTTAAATTTACAAAGTAATACACCTTGATTGGCTCTGATATCAGTCTGTGATATTTTAGGATGTCCTCACAAAAACTAGTTTGAAGAGCTGCTGTTCATATAGCCCATATTTGCCCAGTGCCCTGATCATATAATGAAACATGTACACATTAGGAAGGCATAGCAGTTCAAAGGAACAACAAGGAAAGATGTCTCTGTATTGTGAGGATGATTTCACTGTCAGGAAAGCAGAATGTGAAAAAGTCAGTGCTATATTTATTTTCTTATTCAATAACCAAACAGATGTCAGAAAAATATCACTGTTTTTTCTTTTTGAAAGTTTACTATTGTGATTGTCATTGGCAAACATCGAGGGGGTCAGTGTATTTGATATACACGAGAAAATTGTTCAGTGTGTATTGGTGACACATAAGCATAAGTGAGGGGAGTGTGCGACCCCCTGGATCATCATCACAAATGATAAACATGACATTCTTTTCTCCATAGAGGCCACCTGTATTACAGAGATGTCAGTCCTGATGGCCTGTTGGAAGCAGAACAACTTTTTGGATGGTCTGTGCTCTAATGAGGTGAAGGATTTCTACATATGTGTTGAGAAGGCTCAGGTATGTCCACACACAAAGCAAAACAACCAACAACTGAACTGCTTTGTGCTTTTAAACAACATGTATATTCCATTTAAAATAAACAGTGCTATTCTATTTTAGTATATATATATATATATATATATATATATATATATATATATATATATATATATATATATATATAAGATACACATACACATACATGCACTATGTTTAACACTGGCGGTAACAAATCATCTTCCTCTTTCACAGGCTGCTATGAAGAATAAGTCTGAGCAAACCAAGATGCAGGGAGGCCGTCTGCACCCAAAACAAGCCACAACACTGCTGAAGAGATTCCCCAACCCGCGCACTGAGATCTAAATAACAAACTTTTTCATCAATAAGTTAGGCAGACTGCAAATGTGCAGACTAATAAGAGGCTACTGGACTGACTTTTAGAGCTGTGTGTATTTATGTTGAGCTGTTGGCAAGAGTTATCAATGAGTGTATGAGTCAACCATATTCTTTTCCTAAATAAATAAAGCAATGAGCAGAACACTGAAAAGGGTGATTTCAGCACAAACACACTGCACTAACACTCTAGTTTGTACCATCAGGTTGCCAAAGGTCATCCAGTCATTTTGTATTGCTGCTGTTATAGTACAGCCTTTGTATCTGAATTGGCCCTGATAAAAACATCATGCCATTTTGTCTCAATCCAATTTAGCAGAGTGGTCTCTGTTAGTGCGGAGATGTGATTAGCGGACACGATGGAATTCTTCTTGGGTTTCATGGCTCCTGGCTGGAAGCTTACCGTTATCACTGAACACTTTGATGCTTCATCATTCCTGTGGAAGCTCAAATTGATGTTAATGAAATAAGCATATTAAACAGATAGCATTACCAGTTACCCATAACAGTTACCAGAAAGCAAAGCACAATGAAGTTGAAATGGGTTAAAACTGCAGATTTCGTGTCTGTACGCTTTAAAGTGACAGATAATTGTATACTTCAATGTTCAAAAAACCCATTGCATTTCTCATACTCGTATCTCATGTCCATCGCTGCATCACCTCTATTCACCCTCTGTCTGGACGCTCCACTTTAGCATCTGTCTCTGTACAATTCCCCTTCGCAAATGCTCACTCTGGTCTGATTGGTCCACTGTGTTTCAGAATTGTCAAATTATTGTCCTAAATCAAGCAAAAAACAGCTAAGGAGATTACTGAAACTACTGAAATTGGGTTAAGAACTGTTCAACAGTTGGTTGGTTGGAACCCTAACCCTAACCCTAACCTGAAGAAAACCACTCATCAGTGAGGCTAATCCGGAAAAAGGCTTCAATTTGCCAGACAGCATATAGATAAGACTCTGGAGCATTGGAAAAGGGTCTTGTGGTATGATGAGTCCAGATTTAATAGTGATTGGTTCATCAGGATAAGAAGAGAGGTGAACGCAGTGATGCACCCACCATGCCTAGTGCCTACTGTACAAGCCTGTGGGGACACTGTTTTGATGTGGGGTTGCTTCAGTTAGTCATTTCTAGGTTCAACAATGTTATGAGCCCAAAAAAGTAATAGTCAGCTGACTAGCTGAATATACTGAATGACCTGGTTTTTCCATCAATGGATTTTTCCTTCCTTGATGGCACGGGAATATTCCAAGATGACAATGCCAGGATTCATTACGCTCAAATTATGAAAGAGTGGTTCAGGGAGCATGAGACATCATTTTCACACATGGATTGGCCACCACAGAGTCCAGACCTCAACCCTATTGAGAATCTTTGGGATGTGCTGGATAAGACTTGAGGCAGCAGCCCGACTCTCCCATCATCAATACAAGATCCTGGTGAAAAATGAATGCAACACCGGACGGAATGTATGAATATGACATTGCAGAAGCTTATCATAATGAAATATTAGAGTGTGTGCCAAGAAGTGTAGTTTTCCTTCAAGGTTAGACCCTCTATGGAATAGTACTTTGGTAAAGAGATATTTAATGTGTATATACTTATTAGGCCGGATCAGCGCTAGGGTAAAATACCAGAATACTTCTTTGATCACTTGCACTGTGACTGTTAATCTATATGTTGACCTGACTGAGCCAGCTTTCCTTTGCCACACACATCCCAGTCTATGGTTTGCTCCCATATATGATAAATCATAAATTTATCATGCCCCAAATATATATTTCAAAACATGATTTATGGAAAACCTGTCTCTTTGGATATTTGAAAATGCAATTAGAGAGTTAGCGATAACAAATTTACTTCTTTATGTTTAGTTTTTTTTTAATTACCTGTGGCTGAATTTTGAGAGCAGAAGCAGCAATGAAGATGTCAACATCTCATATATTAGCTTCATCAATAAGGTGACAAAATATAACATCCAGTTAGATTTAAATCCACATCTTGGCGTTGTTGTAAGTTTAATTTTTGAAAGAGTCATATTAGCATTTCCTGCCTACAATCTTTGTGCTCAGCGCAGCTCCTCTATATTTACCTGATGAAAATAGCATGCCTATCACTCTCTTCGTCTGACTAGAAAAAGAAGCATGTTTAAGTTGGATTTTTCCTTTGATGCCTCTTGTTTTTAATGACTAGCTTCATTTTATTCCCCACGCTTCCTAGTTTCACCCCATGTTTTCTTCCAGTTAGTTGATTTCTTGCAGAAATATTGACATTTTGTTAATGATGCTCTGAGTGTGGCTTTAGTTTCATGTTTTGTCTGAAGGACAGGAAGGATTTTGTGCTATGTCTGCACCAACCATTGTCAGGATGTGGTATTTTCATAGTGTCCCTGTTTATCTGCCTGTCATTATACAGAACCATTTCCCCACCCTGCTTATCACTTCCTCCCAAACATGTAGAGTTCAGAGGAATCTCCTCCACAACCAGCAGCAATCACTTGCACAGCTATTACATACTCAGATCCTGAGGCTGATACAAACTAGAATAGGTTTTGATACCTCATAAGTTATACAAACAATTGCCTATTTAACCCAAGGGTGGACAATTAAACTGATGCCAACATATTATATTCAAATTTAGTCTAGGGGTATCTGAAGCAACATAAGTCAGATCCACTCAAGTGATGATTTGATACATGCTCTACTTGTTGATAGCAAAGTAAAATGAATTAAATCTGCAAGCAGCGATGAAAGGGCCCTCGCAGGATGCGCACATCGGGCTGCGGCGTCGTCGGACTGCGCGCTCACCTGTTACTTGCATGTCATGATCGGGAGAAAACAGGCAGTAAACGTCATGTCAGTCGGATGATGTTTGTCTGACTTCCTGTATCCAGTGGGTGGCACTATGGATATGACACAGTTTTGATGCACAGATATATTCAGGGTGACCTCTACATTCCTGAATAATTTGGTGAAGATGGGAAATTGTATGTTGAACCTATAAAGCCTTGATGCCTCACAGCGAAGGAAAAAAATGGTTTCCACCATCACGGCCACCAGGTGTGACCTAGCGGAAAGATCTCTATAACTTTTGATCTTCAAGGCATGAAGATGATACTGAGTTAATGTGAAGACTGCAAACCGAATTTCGTTCCTGTATCTGCAAGTTGGAGGCGGGCTTTACATTATGATTTTTTTGTGGCGCTATGATGATGACACAGTTTTAATGCGCAGATATATTCAGGGCGACTCCCTCTACATTCCTGAGAGATTTGGTGTAGAAGGGGAATCGTATGTTGAAGTTAAAAGGACTTGATGCTTTATGGCAAAGGATTTAAACTGACCGCAACACCATGGCCAGCAGGTATGACCAGGCGAAAGCTTTTAACAAATTTTCATCTTCAAGGTCTGAGGATGATACTGACTGACTGTGAAGTCTGTTGTGTCAAATCTGTAGGAGGATGTCATTACAGTGCGAGGATTGGAAATATTTCAAAATGGCAGCCACAATCAAAATGGCCAACTTAGTATTGATGCTGAGACGTATTCGGGGCGACACCGTCTACATGTATGTGCATTTTGGTGTAGATGGGAAATTGTATGTTGAAGTTATAAAGGCTTGATGCTTCACAGCAAAGGAAAAAAATGGTTTCCACCATCACGCCCACCAGGTCTGACGTAGCCGAAAGATTTCCATAACTTTTCATGTTCAAGGCATGAAGATGATACTGAGTGAGTTTGAAGACTGTGGTGTTTAAGCTCTAGAACAAGATAGTTTTCAAACTAGACATGAATTTGTGAAAAATGCCACCACACATCAAAAAAGACCTTAGTCCTTTTTACACCCTCAATGGTCAGTTGAGCTGGTGAGCTTGATGACTTGAACACAAGATTTGGGCTCAGTAAAGGTTGAATATAATATAACATTGTTTCAAATAACTTTGGGCTCTTAAGGGTTCCGGATGCTAGGATTCTGCCATCAAGCTGTAAGGAGCCATTTTATGTTTTCATTCAGATGTATTATTAATATTTTAAAACGAGTCTTCAGTTTTTTTAGGAGAATGCTGCTGCAACACTGTTGCAGGTATCTTATGAGCTATTGGTTCAATCAGTTCTTCCATCTGATTAAGATCTAAATGTTCCCTTAGGTGTAGTTGTTTATTGACATTTTGAAGTAACAGTGTTATATGTTCCATCTTTAACTAATTTATCAAACAGATCATATATCTTTATGTCCAATTATACCACTTCACCAATTTTAAAAGTCAAGTTATTAGTCACAACTAATCAGGACAATTAGAAATACAAATCTTAAGAATACAAAACCATTGGTGTGTTTTCTGTCAACAATTTTGTATAGTATTGTATAATGTAATAAACATTGCCGTTCTGTAGACATTTGCTCCAAATACTGACTAACAGTATGGAGCCGCACAGGACAGCACTCAATACCTAGTAATACTACACCTTAATCTAAAAGTATTTTAGCCACGGTTCAGTATTGATATTGCATTGACACTGTGTTTCCACTACACTGTACGACTTGGCTCAACTTAACTCAGTGTGCTTTTTTTATTAAGACAATTTAGTAACACCAGGGGAAACTGTTGTGACATCACCTGTCCATTCCTTCTGACAACTTTTCATTGGCAGCCAAAGGAATTTGTCCCTTTTTAAAACATCATTTAAAGCATTTTAAATACAGTATATAAACACTCATCACTTTTCATTTGAGTGGCTATGTTGTGAATGAACATATACAGACAGTAAGAACAATACGAAACTAATGATACCATAAACAACATGTAATACACACAGCAAAAGAAGGTACACAGCCATGTCACCACTCCCCGACTGACCCCCCCTTTTTAATGTGCTCCAACATTGAGCTCCAAATTTTGACAAATACCAAGATATTGTTGCTATGAGAGAATCTCAAACATTCTAAATGAAGCACATTCACCAACTCTGTAATTAACATTTCATATATTGGAGTACAGTCTGACTTCTACATGTGCAGAATTACTTATTTTGCTACCACCATACCTACTGAACAGCCTTGGTTTCATATATGTTCTTATCAGCTGGAGATGCCGTGGATTCATGGGCTGCCATTTAAAAACCTGGAATAAACTGCTTGGAACCTCAACCAAGGTCACAAAGAAAGTACCGGCTACTACCCACAACTGCTGGCAATGGAAAACCAATAAAGAGCAAAAAGATTTGAGTTAAGCTGAGGATAACATGCAGTGGAAACATGGCATCAGATAAGTTCAGTGCTTCAGAAAGTTGTTTTTCAGTACAAGTTAATTAATCTTGATAAGGTCCCTCCAAACTGATCAGTTAACAAGACACAAAGCTGTTCCGTGACTGTCTGTGAAAAACATCTTAAAGCCTTAAGGTGTTTTTTGTTTTTGTTGGGCCCCCTGTTGATGCCTTGGTGCGGTGCAGTCAAACAAATTCCTCAGCCTTGTTCAGTGGGATCTGTGAATATATATTTTGCTATCTTCAACAGCCATCTCTGGAGTTACAAAGCATCTGAGGCCTCTGCTCCAAGAGGAACCCTGTTCTGATGATATAAACAACATCAAGTGTTATAATCAGCTGTGTTTGTGAGAGGTCACCAGAATAAACAATCTGTGACTCAAACGTCAACAATTGAAATCCAGCCTATCAGGCTCTTTTTTTTTTTTTTGGCCTTGCCCCGCTATCTCTGCTCTGATCTGTGGAGTTCTGTGGTCAGTGTTATACTGACTTGATGTTGACTTCCGCTGCTGTTGTTTTCAGAGCCTCCATTGTAACTTCACTGAAATGCTCCAAACAACCCAGATAGCAAAGTTTGATGGAATCAACATTGAGATATTGTCAGGCTGAAAATTGTAATCAACGTTGATGTCAGATATTGAAATATACATTGAAAGTGCTCGCTATGATCAGCATTGAATCTCCCATCAGTTCTGACAATGAATCAACCTTTATTCAACTATGATACAATCAACATTGAAAGAATGTAGAATTAAATCAACATTGATTCATCTATATATATGCATTGCATTATACATTGAAACAAGGTTATTCTTAAAGGGCCGTTGAACACTTTTCAACCTTCCTTTCCCTACAGGAAATACACGGGACCGCGATACTTCAGTTACAGATGACTTTATTCTTCTTCATCATAAACCACCATAAGTCAGCGTCGAACTGTTAAATGCGTAGCATATCATTTTAAGACAAAATTTGTATGTGACAGAAATACAGAATATAAACACATATGCACGATACAACGTGACAGAAGTAAACGTACCTCACTGGCTGCACACAACCGAGAGGGAATGAGTCCACTTAAGAAATCTTTTAAGCAGTAAATATCTCTGCAAACTTAAGGTTCAAACTTGTTTTCGGAGGCTTGCACGCTTCTCCTGCTTCATAACTTTCTAGTTCACTCTTTTCTTCCTGAGTGACGTGTCGCGATCAAATTCATCCCACTTGTAACTCTGGTTGAAAATAAGTTCTTACTCATTCTTAGAGAAATAAAAATAATTGTCCATGAAAATAAACAGCACAAAAATAAAATATATAACAAATCAACAAATAATTACACAAATACGATTTATGGCAGTTAAACTTTGTATGCAGCATCACACAAGACCTGAATCATTTAATCAACTTATCTCAGTCTTCAGAAACTTGATTGTTCAAACTGTGTGCTCTTGACTGGTTGGAACAAAAACCTGCAGCCACACCGTTCACACTGGTTTGGTTCTCCAATATTACAGCCCTGATAATACATCCATAGGTGGAGTGAAATTTCACCCCTCGCTGCCTCCGATAGATTCACACTGAGATGGAGGCGGAATTGGTGTACAAAAATCATCATCTATACTACACTGATTCAACAACAGTTTTTCAAACGTTGAAATGTTAACTGTGATTAAACATTGCATCAACATAGATTTTTCAACCTCAACCAAATATAACCAGTCTGACCAAAATCCAACATTGAATTAATGTCTTTTGCTATCTGAGAACACACCCTACTAATAACCTATCATGTTTAAAGGCCAGAATGTCCCTTGACAGCATTGAGAATTCATTAATACTGTTCTAAGCATTGTTTACTTATCAAAGTAGGTGTTAAAACTTGCTAACTATATTCCAAAAGCTACCACTGTTCTAGATTGTTTGGTCAGTAACTGATCTCTCTCCTCCCTCCTGCTCATGATGTAAAAGAGGAAAGCCATTTTCTGGTATCCCTCCTTCACTGTATTCAATCAGAGACAGAGAACTCCATAGAGAGACACTCCTTTCTGCTCAGGGAACACCCAGAGAAGAGGATCCTCCATTTTGCTGTCGTCTGATGATTTATTTGGTCATCATGTGGTGATGTAGAGAGGACAAAGAGGATAGGTAATTGCAAAACCAAAAAACAAAGATGCAAACCAGAGGGTGCAACGTGACAAAGGGAGTGGTATTTCTTTGTCAGGGAGGAGTCAGTCTGTGTGTGTGTGTGTGTGTGTGTGTGTGTGTGTGTGTGTGTGTGTGTGTGTGTGTGTGTGTGTGTGTGTGTGTGTGTGTGTGTGTGTACATATATATACATATAGTCAGGATGACAGTCAGGACTCCTCATATGGAGACAGGGGAGTCCTGACTGTCAGCACCTTCTGTCTACAGTCAACTGATCTCAACCCCTTTGAACATTTATGGTGACACCTGAAGACTGAGGAAGCCAAGCATCAAGAAGCTTTCTCGAGCTCTGTTAAATCATGCTGGGATAACATGAGTCAGCAGGTTTGTGGAATCCATGCCAGCTCAAGTGCATGCCTTCATGAAATGGGAGATGTTCTGACATTCACAGACAATTTTCAAACATTCAGCATTTCACTCAGATTAGTTAGTATAGTATTAGATAGTACTACATTTGAAACACATGCATGTAATCTATTTTAAGCATTGATCTTAGATATTTTGAACCTAATGTATACACACACATACACACAGGCCATGCTCAGCAAGTTTTAGTGTAATTGGTTTTGTTAGTCATAACTTCTGCTGTTGACAGCTCTGCTTCTCTATACTCAACGCACCTGCTGACTCATAATGTTTTCTTCCAGCTGTATTGTATAAGGTTCACTGTTGCACTCTAACTACTACATGGCTATCGTCAATTCTTCCAATTAATTATTCACAGAGATTTTCATGTTAGCGATAGAGGATCGCCTATAAAGCCTGTGATTAGAAAGAGCACCCAAAGACTTGTGTGTGTGTGTGCGTGTGTGTGTGTGAGAGAGAGAGAGAGCGAGGGAGAGAGAGAGAGAGAGAGAGAGAGAGAGAGAGAGAGAGAGAGAGAGAGATTTTGGTATGCGCTCCTCTCTCAGACAGCGCGTCATTTATAGCTCGGTCGGAGCGGGTTGGGTGTCTGGAGTTGAGTTCAGCGCGGACCACGGTGTGTTAGACTGTGTGTCTCCGTCCATTTCTCATCGGTCGAAGTGGGATTATCAGAAGGCAGGGTGAGCTGCTGAAGGTGTGTGTGTGTGTGTGTGTGTGTGTGTGTGTGTGTGTGTGTGTGTGTGGAGGGTTTGGAGGAGATGGTTCCCTCAACAGGATGGACCGGAGGAAAGTCTTGCCCGGGTTCGTCCTCTGCTGTCTGTTTCTGGCCCTGTGCGTGTCTGCAGAGGTAAGCAGGCTGCTGCCAGCCGCTCTCAGCCTACATACAGCTGATGTGTACATGCGTCTTTTAGCCTTGAGCGGGATTTAGGACTTTTTTATGTAATGGAAGACATGTGCGACCATCTCATTTAATTCCACAGAAACATGTAACGTTATTCTGCGAATCTCTAGCATACTTCATCCCCCAACACTGGGTATTTGGCAGAAAGAGGCAGCCCTTTTTATCATAAGCCAGGCTCAGGCAACAACATTTTTAAAATGACAACAGGCAAATCATTATCTGGCTATGTGATCCAAAATAAAATTCCGACTTCTTCCAAATTTTGAAACTTAAAGTTTTGTTTTTTAAAGCTCTAGAAGCTGTTGATTATACATATCTGACTGGCAATCAACCATATACATTAACACACTGAAAAAACTAGATATTTGACTAAGTTGTCTTGCTTCAGATGAGCTGATGTTCTCAGCTGTCTCCTGATTGATAGGTATGTTCAGTCTGTTATGTGTAAAGACACAACAAAAATGAATTAATTAGGCTACTAATATTTTCTGTGCAATGCAGTCTTTGAATAGTCTTCAGTTTGAAGGTGTCTGAGGGTGTTCACGTCTACAGATTTGTAGACAGTGTCAGGGTTATTATTTTACTCAGTAACCATTTCAACAGCCTCAGACTGAAGCTGAGATTCTGCACTTAAAGCTCACAGTCGCAGTTCAAATCCAGTGTGCTGGACTGCAGAGAAAACATGAAACAAAAAGTCCAAACATCACAACCTGTTCAGCCACTCATTCTTCCATTAGTACCTGGTCTGACTACTTCATATTATCAGCAGGTCGAAGTCCATACTCATTTTTATTCATATCACGTCTCTGCAGATAAGTGAGAAGGGAAACACCATCGTGTAATTGCTCTGTCACGTTGATTCAAGTGCTTCAGAAGGACCTGAACTGATTTCAAAAGCCACAAACCAGGTTAAAATCCAAGAATGTAAAATAATCTACATCAGCATGGTTAACTAAAACAATTCCTGACCACCACAAATCTAAAAAAACAACTGCTCTGGCAGTTCAACCAATGAAAAAATTATATGGCAACGCACAGCATTTGGTTGCTGAGGAAGAGGACAAAGTCGTATGTCATACTCTGTGCTGTACTACTTTTATGAATTCAAGTAAAACACACATCATGCCTATGCATATGTGTGCAGCACGGTCACTGAAAGTTCCGAAACAAAAGTGGAAACACTCAGCTACTATTGTATTCCTAGGAATTCTTTCTTTCTTTCTTTCTTTCTTTCTTTCTTTCTTTCGTTCTTTCTTTCTTTCTTTCTTTCTTTCTTTCGAGGAAGTCATATTTCCCATGGGCGAAAACTCACTAAACTTTACAGAAATGTCCGGCCCTATGCCAGATTTACTTAATTCCAAGGGCATGTCAATATTCCTCCTGGGGGGCACAATAAGCATTAAATTTTAAAAACTTTTTAAAAGAAAAAAAACCTCCCACAATTTTTGCTCAATTGTCACCAAACTTGCTAGAGAGCATCTTTAGACCGTCCTCCACAAAACTTGTTTCTCGGATTTTTGATTTATCAAAAATTAAGCCTACAGTGCATCAAAATGTTTGACTGTAAACAGTACTGTAAACATATACTATCAAATTCTTGCTAAATACATTTTCAATCTTCCTGAAAAAAAATGAATTTTTGAGAACATTTTGAATTCTGCTCTCATGGGAACAACTGGAGTCAATGTATGAGTGTGAATTTCTGACATTTTGACCATTTTTGAAATCTGCCTTGACAACAGCTGCCTGGACAGTGACTCCCTGAGTCGACAAATGAAGCTACACAGCAGCTCTCGCTTCCAGCCAATTAGCTCAGTGAGTTAGGGGCTGGTCCTTGGTGTCAGGGGTTGTGGGTTTGAGACCCAGCGATGATGATGATGATGATGATGATGATGATGACAGATCAAAATGTCAGATGTCCTCAACATGAAACACAAGACAGTTGTCCTGATGGTGGCATCACAGCAAGACTCTAAATTAAATAAAAACAAATAGCTTGGTCTGGACCATGGGTGAAAGCTAACCAAATTATGCACAAAAGTCCAGTCTCATGACAGATGACGTCAGCTGTAAACCCAAGCCAATAGTCCTGATGGTGGCACTACAGCAAGCATCTAAAGTTCAAAATATTGAAAATTCATAACAAATCAACCTGCTAGAACTTCACACTTTCATCAAGCTGCAGCCCCAATGCTAAAGAAACTTTTGTACATTTAAACCTATTAAAAATTATTAAGTCCATCACTCTGTTTTATTTTGTTTAAACTGTAAAACGTATAAAAACATATCTCCTCCCACAATTTTTGCCTACAGTGCATGAAAATGTTTGACTGTGAACACTACTGTAAACATACACCTGCAAATTGATAAATAAATCGTCAATTTTCATTAAAAAAAAATTGAACATTTTTAGAGTCATGGTAGATGATGTTTGACAAATATCAGAATTTTACCTAAATTTGATTTTTTTTTTTTAATGTACCTTTTTGAGAACATTTTGAATTCTGCTCTCATTTGAATAATTGCAGTCAATGCAAGCAACATTTTAAAAAAAATCATTTTTAAAAACAAATTACCAACATCTCCATGCTGCAATATGTGTATTTTCAGATTTTTGTCTTGATAACTGATTTTTTTACAGTGGTTTCAAATCTGCCTGCACAACAGTGAATGGCTTACTCAGTTTGTGAAGCCACTGTTGTGTTGCCACTTGCCAGTCAGCTCAGAGTGATAGATGACAGTCTTTGGTTCCAGAAGTTGTGAGTTGTGTCAACTGGTTGTCAACTGTCTTGTCTTCCTATTCTCCTCTTGTTGCTCAGAATTGCCTCCATTTGCCAAAAATAGCCCGGACCCGATCCATCACTATAATTTGTACTTTTTTTGTACTTGTTTTTTGTGTAAATTTTTGTAAAACTATTGAAGCTGAGTGTTATCAGTCAGTTTAGGCCAAGTGAGCTGTGGCAAATAGGCTTGATTGCAGGGCAGGGCTAAGCCTGCCTGAAGTAAATCTAGCACAATTGGGCTAGTCACTACAGCATCAGGACAGCTGAACAAAGACTGTCAAACAAAGATTTAGGGAGTCTCTCTGCAGAGTCCATCGAGGGAGGTCTAGTAACTCACTGTCCACCACCGATTGTAGCCATGAGTTCTACCCAATCCTAGACAGGAAATCAAACTGGGGAAGATTTCACCAGAGAACCAGCCAAACATTCTCCACCGGTACTGAACTAGAAGTACTAGGGGGGCTATGGAACTGCCAGTCTGCAGTCAAGAAGGCAGACACCATTTCAGCCTCTGCCTCCCTGCAGACTCTCCACTTCCTGATCCAGATCACCCAAGAAAACACCACCACTCCAGTTACCCTCTCACCTGCGTACTTATTCTCACACTCCCCGAGACAAACAGGTCAAGGAGGAGGAACTGGACTCATCTCACCCACATGGTCTGCATTTGAATTCCACACTGTCTCTGTCACCCCTCCTTTCAAGCTCAACATTGTGGTGATCTATCACCCTCCTGGTCTTCTCCATGACTTCTTTGATGAGATAGACACCCTCCTCAGCTGCTCCCCTGATGTTGGCACATCACTCGCTGTCCTGGATAACTTCAACATCCACCCAGAGAAGCTGCACTCATCTGAATTCATCGAGTTTTTCCTCCACATGTGACCTCACACTCTCTCCCTCTCAGCCCACCCACCAGGCCAGGAACCAACCAACAAGGTCCTGGTGTACCTCGGCATACTCTGTTATCAGCAGCCAAATGTGCCTTCTACCTGTCAGATCAGCTCCTCCACCTGCAAGTTACTTTAACAAGACAGCAAAAGACATCAGCTCCTCATTTACCCTCACCTCTGATGGCCTTACCTGCTTTTATTTTTATTTTGTACTTCATCGACGGTGATATGCTTTGGCTTCTTTCTTGTGACAAATATACTTATTGTAATTTGTTGTCTATCTTCCACAGGTCAATGAAGGTGGATACTTAGTGAATATTGTGCAAAGTGCAGGTAAGGTATATCTTAAAGTCTTTATTCATGTATGTCTGTTTGGGGAGAAACCTTATCAAAATGAGTAATAATTGTAGTTATTAAAATAATTTTTAAAAATGTTAATATAAATGAATAAATTGGTTTATTTGGTAAAAGTGATCAAGACATGTATACTTCAAATAATAAATATCTGTTATCCATCTACAGCTACAGCAACTGAAACACACTAAACAAACTGCTATTTGCTGTGTGTGTTTTGTTTGAGAGAGAGAGAGAGAGAGAGAGAGAGAGAGAGAGAGAGAGGGAACAGTTGGAGGGGGGGACAAGATGGTGGACATGATCTTTGTGGAGATCACATCACATAAGAACTCAAGATGGCTGCTGTGGACACTACCGGACAAAGTAATTTTCAAATGACAAGCCAGCAAATTTCCCAGTCATAATCAGCCCCAGGAGTCCGGATGAATTAGCTGATGTTATCAACTCAAGACAGGACATTGCTAAGCTAGTTACTTTGCAGTTTACGTTGAACGAAAGCTAGAAAGAAAGCTAACCTGACTAACCTGTGGCTAACAACATGAAAACAACCACAATTTCAAATTATATACACATACAACTCAACTAATCACAAAAGGTAGGGACATTTGTGTTTTGTAGATTATTTCTTTGTTGTAACAATGCTTCTTGGCAACAAATCTTACGCCCTTGGAAAGCCTGATCAGCTTGGGCATGCTTTTTGTGCCAGAGTGACCAAAACAACCACATTGGCTGACTTGCAACAAATGCTGGTTGAAGAATGGGATGCCATCCCTTAGCATTGTGTGACCAGGCCTGTGGAGGAGGTGCCAGGCTCTGTTGTGGCTATGTATGGTTCTTCCACACACTACTGAAGCTCCTGTTTTTTAAACTGATAAATTGTTAAATTGCTAATATGTCTGGTTTCTTCAGCCTTCAATCATCCAATCCACCAAACAACACCAAATGAGTCAATTGTAGAATAAGTGGTTTGGCATAGAAGATTTGGCAAAATGTTCCTGGGCACAACCCACATACTAGGCTCTGCTGCTCATCCCACAAATGCACCTTCCTTAAAAATATGGCACCATTTAAAAGGAAAATGAACAGGCTTCCCAATGTTTAAGATTTACTGCCAGGAAGCATTGATACAACAAAGAAATAATCTACCAAACATACATTTGCTTACTTTTTGTGCTATGTTTATGACATGCTTTATTGCAGTGTCTTTTTTTTAACTGTTCGCCACGAAGAAACCCACACCTGCGTCGTTTTGGAGCTTCAAAAACTCCCTCTATGAGTTCTGAAGTTTACTTTTTTTCGCCAGATTTCGGTCCAATTCCCGTTTGGCCAGATTGGCTTCTGTGGATATTACTCTCTTTTTTGGGTTTACGAGCAGTCTGTGTTGGGGTGTGTTTTGTTGAGAACTGCCTGTCGCTTGTAAGTGGACTCCATTTCTGAGCTATTGCAATGCTCTGTTGCTAGCTCAGAGCTAGCTGAGAGAGGGACTCAGAGGCGAACATGCATGTCAAGCCAACACATCAAGCCAACATAATTTTTCTGGGAATGTGCTACATGGAGCACCTCGCAAGATGAGTAAGCCACAGGCTGATAGGGCCAACCGAGTAAAAAGGGGAATGTCTCATTTATCTTTTAGCTTACTCAACAGCCTGTAACAACCTGTTTTAAAACACATAAAAGTTGACTAATGCATCTTTGACTTGCCTTCATTCAATCCTGACCTGATCCTCATCTAAAACCTTCAAGATAACAACTCCTACTCTGACCTGGATCTTACCATGTTATTAAATGCAGAAAAAAAAGTCCAAGGTGAGGTTGAATGTTTTTGTAGATACCATGTATCAAGTCTCTTAAGGTCAGTCTGTTTCTGTTCATATCCTTCCTCCCACCGGTCGTGTCATTATTTCTAATGTCCCTTAGCAGAGGATAGGCTAATATAATTAGCTGGCTATGGTATGGCCTTTATGCATGCCTGTTCTTTCCGGTCCTCCCTGTCTCGTCACCTCCACTCCCTACTCTCTCCCCTCCAGTCACAGCATGTCTATATATACAGTAAACCAGTGTGGTTTCATCCTGTGCCTCACAGTCACAGTTAAAGCAGTCAAGCTGTGTAGGTTTTGTAATTTTCATGCTTCATGCCCTATGGCAGTGGTTCCCAACCTTTTTTCCTTAAAGCCCCCCTTTCCTGTGTCCAAGACAAGCCAGGCCCCCCCCAACCCCAACCCGCATACACTAAAATAAGTGACTATTTACAAACTTTTATTTTCAAAAATAACAAACAGCTGTATGTTTTTACTCATATTCTCATTGTTTTACAATGTATCTAGATTAGTGCTGTCAATTAAAGGCATTATTAATGGCGTTAACGCGAACCCAATTTAACGGCGTCAATTTTTTTATCGCGAGATTAACGTTCTATTTTGTGTAGCAAACTAGTTTTTTCACATGCTGTTGCAACCACTAGTGACGTTAGAAAAGCTACAACACCACACCTGGTCTAGCTAGACTGGAAGCAAAATGACAGGCACGATATTTTGGCTTGCCAGCCGGCCAAAGAGTTGAAGGCACCTTATGTTTTGAGTGGATGACGAGCGTGTGACGTGGTATACTAACGTCATGGTGCACTGCACGCACGCTCACACACACGCTTGGACACACAAGCACTCGAAAGACCTGCTACTGCAGGGGTGGACTGGCCATCGGGAGTACTGGGATTTTTCCCGGTAGGCCGATCAATAATGGGCCGATGGACGGCTGTTATTTATCTATTCAATTATTTTCTTTTTTTATTCTTTTTTTTTTTTTCTGCTGCACCTTGCCTTGGTAGCTATGACAACTCTCCTGGCCCAAGGATGGAGACATGCATCGGATCGGCCCACAGTGCTCTGCTGCAGATACAGCACAAAGGTGACGATTGGCCCAGTGGCTTGTCTGTCTAAAGAATACCTGGCCCAATGGCCCTATGAGAGGCTACAGAGACCCAGGAGTCCCACCCACACGTTACTTTATCGACCCGCACCAAGCTATTTCATTCATAAAAACAGGGGCCTATGGCAATTCTGGACAGCTGTTTGAGTAATTAGCTCAAAGCAAATAAGTAGTAGGGTCACCTTTTATTGGTAACCTAACCATTACTGTTCATTCTTTCCGAAATAAGAGGCTGGGTTGATGAGCCTCTGGTGAATGAACTGCTGTGTTCAAAGCAAACTTGAGAAAAAGAAAGTATTAAGCTCTGGTTTAACTGCACTATAGGCTGAGTCCTGGTTTACCTGACATGTGCACTTTATAATTTTATTTTGTATTGCCCTGTGGGACTCCTGCACCAGCAGCGATGACGGCTTGTCCATCATCCTGCTCTCTCCCACCACCTGCACTGAGTCCAGAGGGCATCCCAGGATGCAGCTGGCCTTCTTCATAAGTTTATCAAGTCTCCTCCTGTCTGCTGCTGAGATGCTGCTGCTCCAGCAGACTACTCCATAGAAAATGGCTGATGCCACCATAGAGTCATAGAAAGAGGTCAGGAGTGCCCCCTGCACCCCAGAGGACCTGAGCTTCCTCAGCAGATACAGTCTGCTCTGGCCTTTATTGTATGTAGCTGCAGTGTGATCAGTCCAGTCCAGTTTATTGTTCATGTCAACTCTCAGGTACTTGTAAGATGTCACCATCTTAATGTCTGTTCCAAGGATGTTCACCTGTGTGCAGGGTTGTTTGTGCCTGCAGAATACCACCAGCAGCTCTTTGGTCTTCCCAGCGTTGAACTGGAGGTGGTTCCGATGGCACCAGTCCACAAAGTCCTGAATAAGTTGTCTGTAGGTTCTGTCGTCCCCGTCCCTGATGAGGCTGAGGATAGCAGAGTCATTAGAGGACTTCTGTTGATGGCAGTGAGGGGATTGGTGGTAGAAGTCTGCGGTGTACAGGGTGAACAGGAAGGGGGCCTGGACTGTTCCCTGTGGGGCCTCTGTACTGCAGATTATTGTGTCCAACACATAGTCCTGAGTCCTCACATACTGTGGCCAGTTAGTGAGGTAATCCAGGATCCAGGATGTGAGGTGTTGGTTCACCCCTGCGAGCCCCATCTTGTCCCCAAAAAGTGCAGGCTGTATAGTGTTGAAAGCACTGGAGAAATCAAAGAACATGATCCTCACAGTGCTACCGGGCTTCTCCAGGTGAGACAGTGATCTGTCCAGGAGGAAGATGATGGCGTCGTCCACTCCGATGCCAGGTTGATAAGCAACCTGGAGTGGAGGGGGAGGGTGGAGAAGGACCAGCTGCTCCAGGGTCTTCATCAGGTGTGAAGTGAGAGCAACTGGTCTGTAGCTGTTAAAGCCTTTTGGGTGAGGGATCTTTGGTACCACGCAGGAGGTTTTCATTTTTCCAGCTTCAGGCTCATGTTGAATATATATTCCACAATCCTGCACAGCTGGTCTGCACAGGACTAGAGGAGTCTGGAGCTGATCCCATCTGGACCTGTAGCCTTCTTCACCTTCATCTTCCTCACTTCCTCTGCACTTTTCCGTGTTGATAAGAGCATCAAAATGTGAAAAAATTATGGGACAAAATTGAATCAAGGGACATTTAAAATAGATACAACGTGCAATTAATTGCAAGTAATCGTGAGTTAACTATGACATTAATGCAATTAATTGCAATTAAATATTTTAATCATTTGACAGCACTAATATAGATAGATTTCTTACTTTTTGTGTCATCAGATGTATCACACACAAACACACACACACACACACACACACACACATACACACACAAAGTGTGGACCAAAAATATGTTTCAATTTGGATTATACAGAGTTCTGATTATCCAGTTGGGTGTGTTATTGTGTTTTTATAAGTTTAATGTGCACAAATATAATTTCGGTAACCTCACAACCTCAGAGCAGACAAAGTTGTGCGCACCCCCTGTGATCTCTGGCGCCCCCCTGGGGTTCAGAGTTGTTCTGGCTTCTCTTCATTTATTCACTCATAAGGACAAGACAAGATACAGTAATCAACAATTCTGTAAATGGACCAATAAGGTCAAACCAAGTGTGTGTGCGTATGCGTGCACGTGTGTGCGTGTGTGTGTCACAGCATTGTCTTGTTAAACCACCATCTGCCCACCAGATGAATTTACTACTTCACAGAACTTGTTTTTACCCGTCTCTAAAAGATCCCATAACCAGGGGAAGGGTTGTGAAGCTCCTTGACCCACTGATGAGGTGTGAAAACTGTCTGTCAGTCAGCTCCTTATGTCAAACAAAATTAGGAACATAAGTGAGAACAAAGCAGTGATCACTTGAGCAGCTGAACATTTTGTTTATTGGATCATGTAAACTCTTGGTTTACTTATAAAACGGTCAGCAAATTTAAATTGTGTTGTGTGTATTTAATGTGTCTCTAGTGTCTCTAAGATCACCTCTCACCAACCACATGCCCATTTTAATTTGAACTGAGTAAAGTATTAAGTATAATATTAATAATATTAAGTATTATCACCAAAATGTCGTTAGGGTATAAAAAGTAAAATTGTCATTGTGCAAGAAGACTCCATTGAGAAAGTTTGCTTATTGTATAAAATACAGTATATTGTCAAATTACTATTGGCGATTGGTGCATAAACACACAATCAGCATTGTTATGTGGCAGCTGGTAGAGGTCTACTGTAAAAAACAAAAATGAAAAAGGTAAACTGTCAGGCTGTAAACATTTTCCATTACACCACTTAAAAATATTATATATAACTCAACAATGAATCACTAAAAAAATGCAGCATTATGCTGTATGTTTCATTTGTAATATTCTAGCCAAATTTGAGCAAATTTTCATTCATCAAGACACAGAGGATGTCGCCAGCCACAAGTAGTGTGTTTAACAGGAGCAGGATATGATCAGCAGAAAGTGTTACTTCACTCTTACCTGCTCATTTTCTTTGTAACTGCGAGAAAACTAATCTTCTTTTTTTCGAGTCAGCTTGCTAAACTGACTACTACACAGGCAAAGAGAATGAATAGTGGGAAACAGCATACACAACAGGCTTTTAAAAAGATGTTGCAAACAGGGATTGGGCAGCAGATTAGTAGCTCCAGAAGAAATACAGAATTGTTATAAATATTAATAATAATAATATTAATGTGAGCTATTAAAAATGCATTTATGTTAGGGATCACCTCCACCCAATTCTTCATTGAATTAAATTTAGTTTGTAAAATGTGTGTTACACAACTGACTAAATTAATAACTAAAATCTAGAATTGATCAAATCTAAAATCTCTGTTTGGTTGTTCTTCATGTAATGTGATTTAGGAAATAAAAACTGGAAAACTGAGTGATAGTCTGTGTCTGCAGCTGTGCCCTCCTGCTCTGAAGGCTTTACAGACCTGGGCTACTATAATGGCTCAGTTTCCCACACGGACTCAGGCTCCCCCTGCCTCAAGTGGACAGACTTTCCAGACTACATGCAGCAGTACCCAGGCCGAGGCCTGGGGGACCACAACCTATGCCGAAATCCAGACCAAGAGGCCAACCCCTGGTGCTTCTTCCGGCAGAGCTCTGGTGCCATCAGCTGGGCGTACTGCGACTGCCGTCATGGTGAGCTTAAACTGTATGTAACTTGATAACTACACCTGTGTGTAAAATATGCATATGCATTATTTTATTAATTAGATTTGTAAATATGAGCGCATGCCTGATTCTGCTTTATAAAACTTGAACGCTGTGGAACTAGGCGCACACACTTCCACTCCCATAATTACCCACCAAAAAAAGCAGTGCAATTCGGTATTGCTGAAAAAGTGGTAAATTCTTGCAACCATTATGTAAAGCATGTCTGTTTTTAGCCTACCAATTATTCATCAAATATAGTTGAATGCAAGAGGTTCTCAAACGTTTTCTTTCATGTCACCTATGCCACATTGTTTTCTTGTTTATAGGAAAGCAACTATTAAAATCTGATCCAAAGTGAAATTTAGTGAAAAAGTGATAAAGGTCAGTACAATAGCATCAGAAAACATTTGCTTGTTTATGTTCCTCACATAAATCATTTTCATTTAACTTTGTTTGACTCCATATTTTTATCCCAATCATCTGGGGGCACCCTGTGTTGGAGAACCAGTGCTGTAAACCATCATGGTATATCTTAGTCACCATTTTAAAATGGAGAAGGCTGATCCATGATTAGTCTTAAGATTAATCTTGTAAATAGTATTTATAATTTTCCTGCAAAACTGGGCTACTCATGAATTGTTGTAGTCCTTACTACTCAACGATGTGTTCGATGTGTTTTGTAACTTACCAGATACAATCCACTGTCACAGACAGATTTTTAAAAGACAAAATTAGATGGTTTTCAAAATATGTCATTTTAGGCAATGTAATGGGGGTTCTCATGATGTCAGAAGAGATATTCACAATAGATAAAAATACATACAATACCCATTTTAAAATATATAACAATGACAGCACAAGTCATCCATATGCATTACATCCAGCTGCAACATCTTGTTAATAAAACAATGCCAATATCAAATCCAATAATAAATAAGATAATAAATCATCCTTACCTTTAAATGTTAAGTTAAAGTGGCCTGTTGTTTGGATCATGCGTACTTTTTTAAAGTAAAGTTCAAATGAGTTAATGAGTTCACCCAGTCGTGAATCATTTTAAACATAAGGTTTAGGTACCTACTGTATGTATGAAAGTGTATTATTTTAGAGCAACGATTCTCTTTCATTATCTATATTTAAGTTGCTGTAAGGAACATTTTTTATAAGATAGCTATATGTTCCAACAATAATCACTGTCATAGTGTTTGGTCAGAAACACGTCTCCCATCCTCATGTAGTAAAAGAGAAAATAAATGTTCTGATATCCCTGATAACAGGACAGAGATGTCCATTAAAACCCTGTCCTGCCACTCCCTTTCAATTGCAGGTATTGCATAGGTATCAAGTAAAAATGACACCTACGCATTTCAGCTAGTGCACCAATGACCAATGATTCTCAAAAAGTTCCAAAGTATCACTTTGCCATGGATTGCAACAGGTTAACCTGTGGGAATTTCTCTTGTGTCATTTGCAGGTGCTGCCAGACTGGTGGGAGGGTCATCAGGCAACAGTGGGCGTCTGGAGGTCTACCTGAACGGCCAGTGGGGGGCAGTATGTGAGACACATTGGACCAACCATGATGCCAGTGTCATTTGCAGACAGCTCGGACTTGGGTGAGGGCAGACTAACAGACTATATAATGCTGACAATACACATGTGGAGAGGATAAGTCAAAACCATTGTTGTGAAAAACGATGAATTCACTGCTCACAGAGCTACAAAAAAGGATGACTTTCTTCAATTTTGTTGCCGTAATAGTTTACAACATGAGCAGATCGGGGGCATTGGCCCAAACTAAATTCTCAATTGCCCTGTTAGCTTCAGAGCACTTTGTAACTGGCTACCATTAGCCAGCTAGCACTAGCTAGCAAAGCTACACATTGTAGGAAGGTACCGTATTGTCTGAACACACAGTGTTCTGTATAGGCTCAACTCAGGCCAACTAACATTTCACCACAGGTTGGGATCTCAGTTACTGATGGTAATTGTTGCCTACTCATCCTCCTATATGTCCTGTCCTAAATAACAGTGTTTTCTGGTGTCTGAATTTTCAAAGACAATTCATCAGAGTGCAAGAAATTAAGTGTCTAACACTCAGATTTACTCCAGACCACTCAGTTCCATTTTTCTTTTAATGTCACACATTGTATGATTTTTGCACGTGTGCTTCAAAAGAAGAGAGTCTCAGTGTGTATCTGCTCTCCATGCAGTGAGATTGGTACAGCCCTGCAGCATTCCTACTTTGGCCCAGGTTCTGTCTTCCACTATGAGCGTCTGGGTTGCCGTGGTTATGAGAAATCCCTACTGGAGTGCCGGAGCAGGAAGTTTGTCAACGGTAACTGCAACCATGGCAACGAAGCAGGAGTGGTCTGTGCTGAACCTGAAGGTGAGGCCAGAGTGCCACCTCATATAATATAACAAATTACAACACTAATGAATAGCAGTATCGTTATTGTGGATAAAGGATAGTCACACAAAAACACCGGATACATTTTACACATCTTGTCTTATTGGCATGAGTTGTTTTTTTCAGGGGAGTTGCAAGATATCAATTGCCACACACTTCACCTATGTCATTTAAACATCAGTGTGTAGGAAAACTTGTGCTTGTGGCAATAGTGTGCCTCTGGAAGCAATCAGACCCAAACGTTTGGCTCAGTGGACCTTTAAATGACAGGAGTGCTGACCATCTGCCACATCGGTAGAGTCAAGCAAACACATCCACTTATCTTCACTAATCCACTCGCAACATTTGTGACCATACACACAAACATTGTACTCAGTAGCAATAGTTCAGAGGAATAGAATAATTTCAGCCGTATCATCATTGAAGTGTGAAAGGAGTTACAGTTTCCGAGGGTGAAGCATTAAAACATGGTGAACTCTACTGATACTATTAAATCAACTCTCTGTCTATTACCTCAACCAACTTAGTTACCATCATCATGGCAACTGATAACAGTTGGGCTGAGTCAAACAGATTTGCCAATAATTGCAAAGACACAGTGGCACACACAAGCATAAATGAAGTCAAATATGTATGAGTGCACACATGACCACACACACCGTATATACACAGTATATTTGCCAAAATTTTAACTATATTAATTCATCATCTTTTCGTTCATTCTTGAAGTGGCAATCTCCATTTAAATATTCAGATATTTATTATTTTTATTCTTTATATTCTTGGCAGTTTTTTAAAGCCAGCAATGCATATTTGCTGTCAGCATTCCAACAGCCAACATTTGCAATCACAAGTTCTTCAGAGCTGGCCTTCTCTTGTTAGAATAAATTACTTTGTTCTGACATATGGCTGACTAAAACAAATGGTTGAGGGAAACACAGGGCCAAGAGCACATAGCTACCACTGCAGAGGTCCATGTGTTTATTATTGCCTCACTTGTTGCTTTACTGTTTGTTTCTCAGGCATTGGCATCCCGTTGAGGTTAGTCGGAGGCCTAGAGGAGTTTGAGGGCCGTGTCGAGGTGTACCATGATGGCAGGTGGGGAACCATTTGTGATGACCAGTGGGATGACTCTGATGCTGAGGTGGTGTGCCGACAGTTGAACCTGGGGTAAGAAACAACTGCTGTGCTACTGCTTCAAAAAGAGTATCAGGATCATCCCTACATACCTTATTGGCATATCTTCTGATCTATAACCCTCTTAGTTTAAAAGTCTAAATGATTACAGTAGTAAGTATGGAGGCATGTTGACAGTCTATCTGCCAGACAGATACAAGACACATCATTAACTTTATATATCAATATCAGTATATTGTTCCAAAACTACTCTGAGAATACAGATAGATGACTAGATGGAATTTGATAAATTTCACTTAAATTTGGAACTATGATGGATAATTATATTTAAAAAGCACAACCAAAATGACCATACCAATAAAGCTATTAGTACATTAGTAAAGGATGAAGGCTCTTGGAGTTCTGAAGAGGTTGGCAATAATCACTCTTGCTCAGCATGAAATAGACCAGTGTGTAAGGAGCACAATATTGTTTGCTTGTAATAATGTTTCTGTGTAATTGCCAGATGTAAATAATCCTTTATGCTGTTTCACTAGGCTATATGTCAAATCACAAACATTTTAAGTTACTTGTATATCTCAAATATCTCCTGTGCTCTTCTAATGTATTCCTATATCCTGTAGGCTGAAATATTTTAGCCCAGATCAATATAAGGTGACTTACAGTATTATTTGTTTCTATTTTGTATTCCATATACACTCACCCACACAGGCATTGTATGCATACTGATCAAATGATTATATGATTTATAATTATATTATCATAGATTATATTGCTTATTTTATTTAGTTAATTCAAACCTTTTTCACTATTTACAGACTATGTGTGGTCTCCCTCTTTTGTCACATACTGTTGAGCCAGGTTGTGACAAAATTGGGGCTTGTCTGTCCAATTTCTGATTTTCTTTGTCTGGTAAGTTTTCTGATGCTGAGTTGGTATCTTTTTGTAATCTGCTGGAACTAGTACTATTTGCATGACTTCTATCTTATGCTAATCTGCACTACTTTTGCCTTTAGTGAATTAGTAGTAAGTTTTGCTATGGATGACTGTTAAGCACTAGTTTTGGGAGGCCTCATAGTCTGGAGTTATGGTTATTGGTTGTGATGGAGATCAGTTTGTCTGTGTATACATAGGTTTGGTTTAAGTTCTTGTATGGTTAACTGCTTAGTTTTTGTCAGATGTGCATTTCATTAATACTGGAGAAAGTTATAGAAATTGAGGGCCATGGAGACAATGTTTGTTTGTCATGCACATGTTAGAATTTGAGCTTTCCTTGGTAGGATGAAGGAACATTTCTCCATTGGGATTTGTGCGTGCCTTGCTTGTTCTAGTGGTTTTTGATACATAAATACCCACTGTAAATACCTGCATGAAAACTAGGGTTGAGATGAATAGGTTTCTGGGTAGGTTAGCGGGAAGGCTCAAATTTTTACTTTAACTCAGGGATGAATATTGTCCTGTTATAACTACTGCTGCTGTTTTTTTCAGTGTCCATCTGATGAACTTTTGAATAGTTGTACAAAAGAGCAACTCTTGAAGCTGAACTCTTGAACTCTTAATGGAAGAAATAAAGGGTCACTGAGGACTGCTTTAAAGGAAAATGGTGTTTTGCTGGCTACATTGCAGAGTCCCAGTGGCAGAGCTGGTGAGTTTGTGGGTTCTACTACAGTAGCTTTAACCTTTAAGCAGCAAAAAGAGCTGTTGCTGTTGCAGATGGAGATGGATAAATTGGGTATAAGAAAAGAACTTCTAAGGCAGTCTTTGGAAAAGGAAAAATTGGAGTTGCAGCAGTATCAATTAGATCTAATTGAGGCAAGTAAGCTATCAGGTAATGCTGGTGCTGGGTGTTCAGAACATCTGTCATATCTGATTCACAAAGTTGGAAAATGTTTGACGTGGTAGGTAACTTGTAACTTCTAACACGACAGACCCCAGACACATTGTTTTTCTCTTTTGAGCATGTCACCAATGTGAGAGGTTTGCCTGAGGTTGACTATGCAGTTATGTTGCAATCAGCATTGACAGGCTAGGCCCAAGAAGTGCATTTAGCGCTCGAAGTTGACAGCCAGAATTATTCTACTGTTAAAGATGCAATTTTGAAAGCTTATGAGCTGGTACCAGAGGCCTATTGGCAGCGTTTCAGGAAGTCTGACATACAGTCACATGTTGAGTTTGCAAGGGACTTAACTAAACATTTCATCAGGTTGTGTTCTGCATCACAGGTAACTACTTTTAAAGATATGTGTGATGGGATGGTACAAGAGCAGTTTAAAGACTGTATTCCACCTGAGGCTGCCTCTCATATTGCTGATATTGCTCATATTGCTGAGCAGGATGTACAAACTGCCTCCAAAGTTGCTACTCTGGCAGATGAATAAGTACTATTTTGTGTTCCACATACATACACCCACACAGACATAATTATTTTGCTTATTTAGTTGATTAAAAACTTTTGTATTATTTATAGACTATGTGTGGTCTCCCTCCTTTGTCACATACTGTTGGGCGAGGTTGTGACTCTGTTTGTTCTGACTGACAGAGGAGTGGCCAAGGCGTGGACCTGGGCCCGCTTTGGCCAGGGTGTTGGTCCCATCTGGCTGGATGGCGTGCAGTGTACAGGCAATGAGCTCTCTCTGGAGGAGTGTCCTCATAACATGTGGAAGCAGCACAATTGTGACCACACGGAAGATGCAGGTGTGTCCTGCAACCCCTACACAGGTCAGTGCCATGGAGCG
The DNA here is from genome assembly GCF_904848185.1 of Acanthopagrus latus. NCBI lineage: Eukaryota > Metazoa > Chordata > Actinopteri > Spariformes > Sparidae > Acanthopagrus > Acanthopagrus latus. The sequence goes on from NC_051053.1 coordinate 2,032,366, forward strand.
AAAAGCCTACACCAACTCACATGTTCATATTAGACAACACAGATATCATTCCTGTCAGAAGCAACTTACCATTGTTTCTACATGCCAAAAAAATTGGGATCTAAATATCAAAGTTTCTACAACGGTTATGTGAGCAGAAATCCTCTTATGACATATCACAGTGACATCAAGAAGTACAGCATCAAAACTGATCAGTCTTGTTACACATTCTTGAAACCATTTGACCTCCCATCCAAAAATCCCTTTCTGTTCTGACTGACTGACAGGGATTCCTCGTCCCTTGACCTTTGTTAATTACACATTGAGAGTTGCTGAGCTCACATGCAGGTCGGTAGGCAACATGGCTGTCATGTAAGAGTTACTGCCTTGGAAGAGAACTGCACTGCAACTGCCTCTCACAAGCCTTAACCTCGTTGACCTGTTTAGTGTCAAGTAGGGACAGAACAGGAGAATACAATATAAGAAGAAGAGTGAAAGGGGTAAAGGGGGGAATTAACTATTCCGAGCAAGGAAATAATAAGATAAAATACGAAACTGAGGGAAAAATGGATATCTGTTAGCCATAGTATTTATCAAAAGTACCAGGCCATATCTAGTTTTAATTGTTGAGGACTAGAGAAGAAGGGGTAGAGAGTTAAAAGGAAAAATGACAACTTAAGAGAATGTTTGAGTGTTGAGTTAAGTGTTGAGTTTGTGAATACACATTAAAGAAGTAGTTATATTAATCCAAAAACATCAGATATTATAATTCAACCACAACAGGGAATATTAGTTTTCATACTTTAACTTGCATACTAAGTCACCATAGTTTTATTACAACAGTTATCATAGTCAAAATACCATTCCTGTTTTACATTTCAAAGATGATAACATTGAATATTTAATTACATATTGACCGCCAATGTCCCCAGTTTTTTTTTTTTTTTTAAATTTAGTCACCATACCCTAGTGTGCATGTTTTTGCATTCCTTGCATTCATTCCTAGGTATCTTCACCAATCAGATGTGAAGAGGCTTTTTGAAAGGGGGAAAGTTTTCAAGAATATACAGCAAGTTCTGTTGCCTTTGATGTAGAACTTCTACTTATCATATGACTTGGATGCCTTGGAATCGTCCTGTACATATCATTGAAATCCACAGTGAGCTAAAAAGACAGTCCATGCACGACCCTTGGCATATGATCTGATAGTGTATTTGTGTATTGCTGTGTGTCTGCAGATGGTGCAGTTCGTCTGGTGGGAGCAGACAGTCACTGGGAGGGTCGTGTGGAGATTTACCACCAGGGAGAATGGGGCACTGTATGTGATGACAACTGGACTGAGCTCAATGCCCAGGTGGTGTGTAGACAGCTGGGCTTCAGGTCAGTGCTTCGCTAAATCTGAGTCACTATAGAATACCTCTGTGCCTTAAGAGCTTAAGTAACCCCCTGTGATTTTCAATCAATTTTACAACAACCACATGCCATTATGTCTGTAAATGATCATTCTTACCAACTAATAACAGTTTCTCTTCTCTGATGAAGCAAAAGGAAAAGTTATTTTTAAACCCTAGAATGATTGAACACCATAGTAGCAATTTTGCTATTCTTAGGGCTTATGAATATCAACCCTTCTGTTGTTTTGTCTGTGTATGGGTTCCAGTCGTGGTGGCATGCTAGCAAGGTATTTCCCCTTCTCCCCAGCCCCACTCTTCAGTCTAGTCTGAGGAATGCCAAGGCGTTCGCTACTCAGAGACATTTGGCAGTCATTTGGCATCCTAAATACATATTTAGCAAACGTGGATAGTTGCACAGAGGCGTTTCTCAAATTTACCATTGTGTTGGTGATGTTGCTCTTCATGTCATTATGAAAAATGTCCATAGAGTAGATGTTCATGCTTTGTTTGCAGTGGCCGAGCAGAGGTGGCTGCTGACATGGTGTATGAAGAAGGTTGTGGGCCAATCCTACTGGATGAGGTGCAGTGTCAGGGAACAGAAGCCACTCTACTGGCCTGCACCCACTCTGAGTGGGGCCAGCATGACTGCTCCCACAGTGAAGATATAGGTGTCCGCTGTGAGACGGGAGGTTTTGCCAGTGACATACCAGGCCCGTTGCCTCCACCTGGTAAGGCTATTGAGGAAGCAAAGCAAATATTTACTTTCTCAGTTTATGAGGTTTTTGTTGGTTTTCTTTGTAGAGGCCAGCATACCGAGGTATATGTCAGTACTTGCTAACATATATCTTCTGGTATAACTCACCAACAGCTCAATGACATGTTTTTTCTTGACATGTTTATTTGCAGGCCCTCTGGTGCGTTTGGTTGCTGGAGAGAGCAGAAAGGAGGGGAGAGTGGAGGTCTTTCTCAATGGCCAGTGGGGAAGTGTGTGTGATGACAACTGGAATGATGTCAGTGCAGCTGTAGTTTGCAGACAGCTGGGATTCACGTTAGTATAACTGGACAGGCTTCATCCTCAACATGAAATGAAATAGAATAAATAAACAAAATGTATTAATAAATAAATGAATAACATTTCCTGGAAACCTATCCATTAGAGCTCAGATTCAGGACAGTTGATTGGTTGCCTGACTGAAATATCTTGACAACTACTGTGTCGATTTCAGGGAAATTGTGTATGGACTATTTTCATTACGAGATGATGGCTACCTGATGACCTCTTACTTTACATTCTTGGTTCCCAGATGATCTTCCCTAATGATTAATATGTTTTGTATGGACTGAGCTATTGGATGCATGCCATCAATACTTCACTATGGCTGATCTATGCCATCAAATTTTTGATTTGCCTAAATTTAATATGACCAAATAACTTGAAAAACCATTGGCATCATTTGTATGTTGTATAAATAAATAATTAGCAATTGTGAGCATGCAAACATGCTAATCTAAATGGGGAAAATGAAAAACTTTACCAGGAACTACAAACAGAAAACCCACTGTATAAGGGAAAATGTGTTCAATGGAAGCACGTGGGCCCATGATAATAGCTCCTACAATTAACTGGGTTTAACTGAAGAACATTTTGTAATAGCCAGTTTTTAACAGTGACAGCAGAGTCTTAATGTATACGTACATTTATAGAACAAAAAGGAACAAATAATAATGATACCGTGTGTGTGTGTGTGTGTGCGTGCGTGCATGCGTGTGTGTGTGTGTGTGTGTGTGTGTGTGTGTGTGTGTGTGTGTGCGTGTGTGTGTGTGCGTGTGTGTGTGTGTGTGCGTGCGTGCGTGCGTGTGTGTGTGTGTGTGTGCGTGCGTGTGTGCATGCGTGTGTGTGTGTGCTGTCCTCCCAGTGGTGTGGCTAAAGCTCGATCCATGGCATACTTTGGGGAGGGCCAAGGTCCCATCCATCTGGACAACGTTCGATGCTTGGGCACTGAGACATCCTTAGGCCAGTGTCCAGCTGTGGGTCAAGATGACCATGACTGTCGCCACAGTGAGGATGCAGGTGTCATCTGTGATTACACTCTGGATCCTGTGGGAGACGGTGCCATGGCAATGCAGACCTGTGGCCTGAGACTAAATAATCAGCGTCGCCGACGGAGGATTATAGGAGGAGATAAGTCACTGAGGTCAGCATACACACACAACACTCTGGCTCCTCACTTACAAAGAGCAGAGTTTGATTCACTATCTGACCTTACTCTGGCTTGTGTGAATGTGGTTTCAGGGGTGAATGGCCCTGGCAGGTGTCTGTGTGGCTCAGGTCTCAGTCTAAAGGAAGTCATCCTCTGTGTGGAGGATCAATCATCAACCCCTGTTGGGTTGTGACTGCTGCCCACTGCTTCAAGCGGTAGGAGACGCTTCCCTCTATTGGTCACTTAGTGTCATTAGAAACATTCACAGCTTCAAAATAGGAGCCATCTGTCACTTTCATGCCACATTGTCCTTTACCATCTATGATCTATAAGTAATATGAAACTTAAATTATTTAATGTTTTTGATTGTAACCGCATAATGGTCACATAATGTTTTCAAAATATAACGAAACCTTTTGCAGGAATATGTACTCACTTTATTTATGTTACATTCAGTGTCTTTTCCATGTGTGGCTAGTATTGTGTACTTTGTATCTGTCAAAACTAAATCTCTACAGAGTTGTCAATGACCCTACATTGTGCCATCCATGGTTGATTCTAGAAAAAGACCTATACGGGTGCTCAGCTCCCGCACATTTAACATTTTATTAACTGATTTTGATTTTTTTTTTTTTGATTGATTGTTTTTTTTTCCCCTCTATAATAGTCTTCACTATCTGTCCACTTTGTCGCCTGGTTCTCTGGTTCTTGCTCTCTCCTTCTCTCTCTCTCCCTCTCTCGCTTGGCTGTTTTACAGAGAAAACAAAATGTAACCTGTAGCCACCATGACACAACAGACATTTCTTTGGAGTCATATACACTGTGTGCACAATTATTAGGCAAGTTGTATTTTTGATGATTCATTTTATTATTGACCAACTACAGTGTTCTTGGTCAATTCAACATGTTAATAAGCCTCAAACCTGAATATTAAAGAAAGTAAAAGTGAGGTTTTGGCTTTCTTAGGAGAATATCTCTGTGTGCACAATTATTGGGCAACTATTAGTGTGAAGAATTATTATGCAAAAAGTTTCCCATCTCATTTGTTTATTTTCATCTGTTAAAGTGAGAATAATCGACAAACAACTCAAAATTTACAACATTTCTGACAAAAAAAATCTGTGACCAATATAGCCACCCTTCTTTTCAATAACAGTGATAAGCCTTCCATTCATGGAGTCTGCATCCCTCTGAAAGATTTTTCACAATTTTTTCAGAGTCAGATAAATCTGTATTTTGGTCAATTCTGCCTGAGGAAAAGAAGCTGCCCAATAATTATGCACACCTTGATGCAGGGTGTTGATCTCCTTAGGCCACACCCTCGCTCATTACACAAATACACAACACCTGATACGTTTAAATCCAATAAGCATTCCAGTTTATACAGCTTGGAGTTGGAAAATATGCATAATAAAGATGATATGGTCAAATACTGACTTGCTTAAGAATTATGCACACAGTGTACAGCAAGGCCAGTTCATTTATTTTTGCTGTACACTGACACCAAAAGATGAATATGACACAAGAGTTCAGCAGTTTAGCTTTCATTTCCAGGTATTTACATCTAGATCTGTTACAAAACAAAGTATTGGAACATGTGACTGACAGGTGTTTTTTGCTGCCCAGGTGTGTCAATATCACATTGATTATTCAGACAATAAATAGTGCCGAATGTCTTCGCTCAGTTTCAGCTTTGGGTTTTGCCTTTGGAGTCTGCATTTATAGCTACAAAGATGTCACCAACATAAAGACCAGAAAGCTGTTTATAGGAGAACAGCAAGCAATTCTGAAGCTGACAGAAGATGAAAAATCAATCAGAGCTATTGCACAAACATTGGCCATAGCCTGTACAAGCATCTGGAATGTTCTGAAGAAAAAGAAACCACTGATGTACTTAGCAACGGATGTTGAACTGGTAGACGAAGGAAAACATCAGCAGTTGATGACAGAAATAGTGAGAGCTGTAAAGAAAACCCCTAAAACAATTGTTAGTGATATCATCACCAGTCTCTAGAGGGCCGGAGTGAAGGTATCACAATCCACCCTTTGCAGTAGACTTCGCTAACAAAAGTACAGAAGCCACACCAGAAGATTCAAACCACTTATCAGCAATAAGAACAGAGGGCCAGGTTGGCATTGGTGTGGAGAAAGAAAGGATTTGCTGATGATACCAAACACACAAGCTTATCTGTGAAACAAGGTTGAGGTAATATCATGGTTTGGGCCTGAATGGCTTCTCCTGGGATGGGCTCATTGATGTTCACTGATGATGGCAGCAGCAAAATAAACTAAGAAGTCATAAACCTTTTGTCTGCCAATTTAAAGAGAGATGGAACCAAACTGATCGGGAGATCCTGCATCATGCAGAACAACCCAACAACAACCCAAAATACACTACCAAGCAGCTCATCAGGGGAAAGAAGTGAAAGGTTTTAGACTGGCCAAGTCATTCTCAGATTCCATCCCTATTGAGCATGTATTGCACCTGCTAAAGAGGGGACCGATGGAGAACCCTCTGCAACAAGAAACAAGTGAAAGAGGCTGAGGTGAGAGCCTGGAAAAGCATCACAAAAGGAGAATGGAAAAGTTTGGTGATGTCATTGGGTCACAGACTTGATGCAGTTATTGCAAGTGAAGGATTTCCAATTTAAGATGAACTATTATTCATTCTAATCTATTTTAAGTCAACCTGTTCCTATACTTTTGCTCACCTAAACATTTGGTGTTCCATTACAAATTATGCTATCTTCCAAGTTGTGTAACAGATCCTGATGTAAATACCTGGAAATGAACTGATCACTTGTGTCATATTCATCTTTTGATATCAAATTCAAATATTTTCAGTGTACGGCCAAAATAAAGGAATTGAGAGCATGTTACAATAGTTTTGGACTGTATGAAAATTGAAATAGCTTTAGCATAGCCAAGGTCCTCAAATTCATGTTGGATCTTAAACTGAACAACGGAGACATGTGATAAGACGTAACATGACGTAACAAAGTTGGTTGTCTACAACTCGAGTCATCTTAACTTCATCTGTCTCTCCCCGGGTCCACTGAGTCCATGGGAGTCTCACATAACCAGAGCCACCTCCACAATGTGTCTGCTGTACACCTGCAGTAAATAACAGAAGAGGAGAGACACTAGCCTTACAATAAATGACAGCAACACACAGTAGAGACTCTCATACAGTGTTGAAATGAGTTCTTATTAATGAGGTAAATAACATAAATAAATGTTTTTGTTTTTTCTTTCAGGTAGCAGGGAATATGATAAATAAGATGTATAATAATAATAATAGGTATTATTATTTTCAGTGGGTGCTGTCATTAAATATAGGTGAACTTGAGCACCCCTAAAAAAATGTCTAAAATCACTGAATGACACCATCTACTCTATCTAAAAATGTATTTTACGGTAAACGTGGGCATACCTTATGCTATGCAGGACTGCCCTAAAAATGTAGATTCAGACAAAAATAATCCGTCTTGACCATCTGTTATGAGCCACCAAGTGTATGGTGGTGTCTGCACAGGCCCTGCCCTTTGCCTCTATTTTCTACTTTATTTAGTTGTGTTCAGAACATCAAATACTAACACATTGCATTGCTGAGCCATGAACCCCAGTGTTGACATTTGGTGAACTGGGACTAAGCAATCAACTACCTTCCTCCAGAATTGCTAGTTGCAGCTTTAAATATGTGTTTGCACACAGTAACTGACAAATCTTGCATAATATGCCATTAAGACCATCATTACTATTACTCTTTCAGATTTGGCAGAGACCCATCCCGCTATGTGTTGCGCCTGGGGGACTACCACACCGAGGAGCAGGATGATTTTGAACGCACCTTGTCCCCTGAACGCATCGTTATCCACAGAAAGTATCACAATCAAGGCTGGGAGTACGACATTGCCCTGCTGCGGCTCAAAGGCACAGAGGGTAACTGTGTGGCATTTAATCCTCACACTGGTGCAGTGTGTCTGCCGGAGCCAGGTAACAAGTGGGAGAAAAGGCCTGCTGCCTGTGTGATCACTGGCTGGGGCATCACAGGTAACCTCACTGCTCAAACCGTCAAATGGCGAGCATGATGTATGCAGCAATGCTAAATATAAATGATACATCGTTCTTCTGCAGCCACGAACATAGCATATCATTTGTGAAAGGATTAGTTCAAGAACAGTGTGTAGAGCGCTTCATAGAATGAATTTCCATGGTCGAGCATCTGCAAGCCATACATCAGCATCCAACGCTTTGCAATATAACGTGTTGGATGCAGTGGTGTAAAGCATGCCGCCACTGGACTCTCTGGAGTGATAAATCGCGCTTCCCCATCTGGCAATCTGATGGACGAGTCTGGGTTTGGCGGTTGCCAGGAGAACGGTACTTGTCTGACTGCACTGTGCCAAGTGTAAAGTTTGGTGGAGGGGGGATTATGGTGTGGGGTTGTTTTTCAGATGGGTTAGGATTAGGGTTTAGGCTGGGCTTGGCCCCTTAGTTCCAGTGAAAGGAACTCTGAATGCTTCAGTATACCAAGATACAAAAAGAGATGCTGGACAATTCCATGCTCCCAACTTTGTGGTAACAGTTTGGGGATGGCCCCTGCCTGTTCCAACATGACTGTTCACCAGTGCACAAAGCAAGGTCCATAAAGACATGTATGAGAGAGTTTGGTGTGGATGAACTTGACTGGCCTGCACAGAGTCCTGACCTCAACCCGACAGAACACTTTTGGGATGAATTAGAGCGGAGACTGAGAGCCAGGCCTTCCCATCCAATATCAGTGTGTGACCTCACAAATGCGCTTCTGGAAGAATGCTCAAAAATTCCCATAAACACACTCTTAAACCTTGTAGAAAGCCTATCCAGAAGAGTTGAAGCTGTTACAGCTGCAAAGGTGGACCGATGCCACATTAAACCCTATGGATTAAGAATGGGATGTCACTAAAGTTCATATGCAAGTCAAGGCAGGTGAGCGAATACTTTTGGCACTATAGTGTACTTTCCCACGAAGATGTTCGCAGTGGAGAAAGCTGCCTTTTCAGTATTTTTGTGCCCTTAATTCGGATTGGAGGCTTAGGTATGTTTACTTAAAAGATTTGTCTTATAGTGGAGCATCACATTGCTACTTATGTTATCACCACCATATCAGAACAAATAAGACGTACTGGTTTTGAACTACCTGTGGGAAGAATGAACAGGTAACAGTCCATTCTTAGTAAAAGCTCTTTCTTAGTTGTCCACTTTTCTCTTATATAGAGCACACAATATAAAAATGCCTTTCCTTTGACTCGAACCTCTTCTGACAGTTCGCTCTGGTGTGTATCTTGTTTCTATAGAATTGCCCACTTGTCCGTACACAAATTTTGTTGACTGAGTAGCGTTACATGAGATGATTCACAAAGCATGCAATTGGTCTGAGAGATAGGATGGCATTTTGGTCCAGAATTGTAGCGCAGTCCACCTATTCGTGACATCTGATGTAGAGCATGAAATGAGATCTGACAAGTGCTCACTTGAGGTTTCTGTCGAGACACATTCTAAAGCCAGGTGTGAACCGATTGGCTTAGTGGTGTTCACCTATGTCCAGATCACCTCAGGGTGCACCAAGCATGTTTGACCCCCAAAGTCCAGTTTATTTGACTAGTGTATGCACTCCGTACTGTGCTCAAGTACAGTATACTTCCTTGGCCCTCGCACAGTTGGAAGAGGCGTGCTTCATCATGATACAGTTGCTCTAGGCGAGCAAAAGCACAGGTGCGTAATGTGGACATGAAGTATAATGGTGTGGTGGTTTAATCATGGTATGGTTTAGGACAGAGCTGAACCATGCAGTTCAGAATTTGGTGTTACTGCGACACACGCCTCTTATGAAGTATGGCTTGGAGACAAAGTTAACTTTAAGTGATCTGTTCACCAGAGGTGTGTGCAGGCATGTGTATCTGTGGGTACATGGTGAGAGGTGGTGAGAGGAGGAGGAGAGGAGAGGAGAGGAGAGAGGGGGAGAAAAAAAAGAGTGTAGCATCTCCAATAATCATGGCTGTGTGCTGGAACTACAGTGTGCTCATGTGTGCTTCAAGCCAATGGGATAAGAGAGTTCTGAACCCGGAGAAATGTAACAAGCAGGTATGACTGTCTGGACTGCTGGGGTTTGGTCGCACTTTCTTTGTCCACAGGCTTTGCTGGTGCGTGGTGGCTGCAACTTTTTTTAATGATTTGCTTCATTGTTTGTATTGCTTTTGGACATCTTGTACTTAATGCTTTTACATGACTGTACTCACTGTTTCTCTGTCCTGTCTTCTGTCAGATTCGGAGTACTCCCGGACTCTGCTCCAGGCCTGGGTCCCCCTGCTTCCAGCCTGGAAGTGTAAAAAAAGATACGGTGGTCGTTTTACCAGGCGCATGCTGTGTGCTGGGAGCCTGTCAGAGCACCACCGCGTGGACAGTTGCCAGGGCGACAGTGGGGGTCCACTGGTTTGCCAGGGGGAGGGGGGCCACTGGGTGCTGACCGGAGTCATCTCCTGGGGTCATGGTTGTGGTAACCCCTTTTTCCCTGGAGTGTACACGCGTGTTAGCAGGTTCTTGCGATGGATTGATAAGGTCATTAACAAACCCTTTAAGAACTAATGATGGAGATTATGACTGAACTCTAGATAAGTAATGTTATTAAGTGGCAATCGCACTTGTGAAGGGAAGTGCATAAGATTGAGGCTTGCTGGCCACTGCTTCTGTGTAGTGCCTTCTACACTGAGCTATTAAGATCATTAGTTTCTTTTTCCACATCAATTTAAATAGTGTAATAGGTGTGACACAGAGTGAACTCATGCCAAATTCTCATACAATAGGGGACACCTGATTTGTTAAATATGTCAAGGAACTTGGATCAGCGCCAGTGAAGGGCAGTGAAGGAAGTGGTAAGAGTTTCTTACTTCAATGACTTATTGTGGATTTGATGTTCCTCAAAACTGTAATACGTGCCTGTTTCCTGCACCTCTTCATCTAACTAGTTCGATGGTTACTTCTTCTTTCATTTCACATTCACAAAAGGGCATTTAAAACTGATCTGCCCTTAAAAAGTTAGCTGTACTGGAGAACAGTACCCATGCAAATTGACTGGAATAGACAAAAACATTGACACACCTGAGACACAAGACCTGTGGCAAACATAACTGGATACTGCTACCTGTAAAATAGTGGACCCAAGAAGACCTCTTGGTGCATATGGCACAGTTTGATAATGCTATACTTAGCTAGTCTTGTGAAAAGTTGAATGACATTGCACTAAAATATATGCCTTACAATCAGACGGTCAGAGCCAGTGAAAGAATGACAGTAATGCAGAAAAAGCAAATGCCTTTGCAAAATGATGTGTTGTGTATAGTTGCGTAATACTAAATTTGTACATGTTATTTGTCTTAACATTCCAAGTGTGCATTTCTGAACCAAAACCAAAGGTCCATTATTCATCATTATTCCAACAATTAAGGTCATCATTGTTGCCAAATGTATTTCTTTTAGGCAAATTCCTGGAACAGTTCAAGTGGGAGGAACTTAATACAGGTGAACAAATATCTAATGAAAGGTACAGAATGGAGGTGAGAAACATCAAGTTATCATATTTAAAGGGTGAAATGAAGCCATGCATGGTATAGGATACCCCAAATGGACTCAACACTACTATGTCTATGATGCATTTTAACACATTATGAACATACTTATAATGCATTATAATGTGCATATAGTGCCCTACAATTACAGTTATAAGCACCCATCAAGGAAAATAAATTATTGTTATGATTATAAGAATAAGCATAACTCATTATTAAACTATTGTCTATAATGCATTTTATTACACGGCTCTTCTTAATGCTGTAGAATGCTCCATTCACTTGAATGGGCCTTCCCAACATTCGGCGGTCAATCATTTTTGTGTAAATGACCGTTGCCAAGCATATCTGACCATTGTCAAGGAAAGTGGCCTTTTTGCCTCTGATTTACTTATTTCATGGCACTCTGCGCTCTAAAATCTTTGCTAGTAGTCCGGTCACTTATCACCCCAGCATCTTTGGTCGCTAAGCGACGTCAGCTGATCTGTTGTCTACTTCATATCGGGGAAAACTACTCCTAGGCCACTAGTATGGATGAGTTTCACATTAACTTTAATATTCTTGGAAAATACGGTGATTTCAACTCGTGGCACAAGGATGATGTGTCGTCACTGGTCAAGAAAAGAAAAAGAGAGGAAAGCAGGGAAGAGGGAGAAGTAAAATGGCGTCGGTTTGGCAAACTATATTTCTCTGCTGAAAAACACTATGAACGGTAACAAATAAATTGTAAAAACACACACTGTCATGTTTTTTTTCATGTTGGCAAGTAACCGTGTAATAAGCGGTTGGAGTCCAGTTCATCCTGCTGGGACTTATTTAACCCGCCGTTCTATACACTATCCCTTACATAAACATCAATATAACAGATAACTGTTTTCTATTCATTGTATGTTAGTAGAAGTGGTTAATTGAAGAAAATACATGTCACAGAGTTTGGCGTGCTCTTCTTTCATTGTCTTAATCTTTAACACAGGGATTTTATTACTTCACTAAAAGCACCCAATGGACACTTTAAAGTGACTTATAATTATATGATAATGCATTGTAATAACAATTATCGTGTGTCATAAAATGGTTGTACTGTATTACAATTATGAGAATTTTAATACGCTATGGTCCACCAAAAATGGTGAGTGACCAGCAATTATGAATTACCTTAGAAATCATTACAAAACGCTTTATAATGTGTTATGCACATTTTTTTATAAAGGATTCTAAATATTCATGAGTGTAATTATGATTATAGAGCAATATTGGTACATTTTAACACATTATGAGTATGTTCATAATGCATTATTATACATTACAAACATTTCATAAAAAGTGTTACTACTTCGAGTTGGCTGCAACATAAAGAAAGCCTTCCTGATTGAACTTACACTAAGCTTCATTTGATTGTAGAATTTCATCCCCATTTCACTTTAAATGGGCAATCACTTTGGCTTGAGACTGAAACAGACTGAGGTTTTTTGCGAAGTTACGTTTTGTTTCCTTAAATGTAACTAATTAAATGTCTGTAAAATAACATTTACTGTCTACTACCATACAGTGTAAATCCATTCAAAGGTCCACACATGGCTTGGTGAGGCTTATAAGACTGTATAACCAAGGGCCTGTAAAAGCCTCAGGTGTATTAAATGGATATTGGTTTGTGGTCAACAACCATAACTGTGTTTGCAGATGTGGAAATATATACGGTATGTTATCAACTGATCATAAGAGTCATGAATTCTGATCTTGAGGCCTTCTGTCAAAATACAGTTTAACAAACTTAAAAATTTCAGTTTATTTTGTGTTTACAAGGTGAAAAATCCTGAATTAATTTGCATTTATTTTTAGAATTCGGAACACACTGCATGTGTACAGCTGTAATGAATACAACAAGATATACAGTGTGTGCTGTGCTTTGGCCAATGTAGTTTTATTTTTTATAGTATTTTTGTTTATTTATCTGAAAAAAACACATCAACATGGACTTTGTTATGCTGTATTTATTTGAGAACTGTTGATTTTAGCATAGTTGCATTCCACTATGAGAGTAGAAAAAAGTGTATGTATGTTGCTGGAACATTTAAGATAATGTGTTTAAGTCATACAACATCAGTATTCAACCACAATGTACTTAATAGAGACTAGCAGGCAAATTTTTGTTCACCTTGAAACCTTTTGTGTACTTAGCAGATGCAATTCAATAAATATCTCAAAAACTAAATGCATTGGCTATATCAATATAATGTTCATTTCCTCACTACATGCTTCCTTCTCACCTTCTCTCCAGGGCTCTCACTATCTCTTTTAAACAAAAATGTTTCTCACAGATTAATGTTTTGATTTTTGAGTTTTTGTTCTGCTTTGTTCTCTCTCATTGTTGCCAATAATACTATAATACTGCCTTTAAAGCTTTGAATGTGAAATAGATTGCGGAAGTATTCTTAGACTTATGCCCGCAACGGGGGGCCTTGTGAATGGATGAGGCCTTCAAGTTCTTAAGTAGAAAGCATGGGTTTGATTTAAACAAGGATCCTGAGTTGGAGAGAGCAGGTCTGTATAAGTGTAGGAGATACTACTTGAATTATTCCAAATATCTAACTACACAAGTTAGCTTGGACAGTTAGAGTCTCATATTCTGTATTTAATCTCCTTTCCTGAAGTAGTGATTTCTTTACACGGGTCCATCAATTTGCCACATCAAATTAAATTTGCAGAGACAAGGACATACGGTTATATATGTTTATTAGCTAAATAATGCAGAGTAAAAAATATGAAATAAAAATTCAGATCCACGAATACGGTTCCGGATCTTTTCTCGCTTGGCTGCGGATTTGCGGCAGCGGTCCAACAGCTGGAGGATGATGTTGCGATTCATCTTTGGTGACGAAACTCACAGGCCCAAAGGAGTTTTCCATTTGAGTGCACTGCTGGTGGTCTTTTGTGGCTGGAAGTTAATTTCTCTGTTGAGCCGGACATGTTATCCTGATTTCTTGAACAGTAAACTACTGCACAGGCTTCTGGATAATGAGCAAAGTTTTAGCAGAGTCTCTTCGGGCGGTAATTCTTCAGCTTCCGTTCTGAGCTGATTTAACTTTCTTGTTTAAAAATAACTGGAGGATGAGACGCTGGCCGGGCGAATCTTCCTTAGTCACTAAATACAAGAATTAGAAAAAGTAACCTCTTCTGAGTCGGCAAGGATACCTTAACAATATATAAAAGAAGACAAAAAAAAATAGTTTCGTTCTTGCTCGGGCCTTTAAAATAAAAGCGCTTGGAAAAGCGCTTCAAACCGCGAGTGAAAAATTCAACACGTGGTTTAAATCCGCAGAGATTGCAAGTCTCGGAGCATGTCGCAAAAATGAAGCAAAGTACAGAAATTAAAGTTAGAGTAAATAAGTTACGCGTTCCTAAAGTTTTAGAGAGAAGACAGAGAGAAAGATCGAAGTTTTCTCTTTTTGAAGTTTTAGTCTGAAGGCGGAACCGAGGGGCGGGCTGACTGCGTCACTTCCTCCGGCGGTATCTCTACTCGGATTTTAACTATTCTTTTAAGTTTTAAGATCGCATTTCACTGTTCACATGAATCCACCGAGGTGATCACAGACAAACTTTTACATGTTTTAAAGGACATAACCGAAATCACTTAATAGGCAAAGAAAATGACTAGAATATATCAAACACACACAGAGACATATGATGCAGCAGCACTGATGGCTTAAACGTATTTCGTATAGTACCTGCTTCATACTTAATGCAAAAATATATGTCAGAGGTATATCAAAGTATAGATAATTGTCAAATACATCACTTCAGAAAGACCTCTGTTAACTATACCAGAACTTACCAAAAGGTGGTGCTGTGGTTCCATCAAACATTCAGACATATTAAACCAGAATTTGTAATTTGGGATTAAATTCGTGTCAGAATGATGGGAAAAACTTGAGACCTTATCATGCTGGTTAAGAATATGTTACTTGGAAAAGATGAAATTCCAGTTTGATACTCATCCAAGATTAACTTGAAATCAGGGCTGTTCTGACTCCTGCTGTAGAATGGGAATGCAAACAGCTTTAAACAACAACATTGTAAATTTACATTTTGACAAGCAGAAGCGAATGCCAGATGTTGATTTTTATCTATGGACAGAGCGACTGCTACATCAAAGAAGGATGACACGATCCAGTGGCCATTCGTTCCTAATTTACACTAAACAAGACACTTAATTATCAGCACTTCTTTGCAGGAAAAACAGTTGTGATTCGCTACAGATGTAGAGTAGTTAATCCTGAGTCTCGAATGTCTATGACCTTCAGACTTTCAAGTGTCAAGAAAAGGGGAAGAAGAATGTGTCTTATAGAGGGAGAAAGGTGACAAATGGCTTTCACCCACACAGACACACGAACAGGGCCTCCTGATGATGAGTAGATGAGCGGACATATTCCTACATAAGTTTGGTGATATCAAGGTTGAGTTTTATCTCAAAGACTATACCAAGGTTTCTTATGGAGGGTTTTACATCGGGCAAGGCTGATGCAGGCTGAAACAAAATATGTTTGGGCCAATGAGAAGGACCTTAGTTCTATCTTGGTTCAGTTGGAAGAAATTGAAGGACATCGAGTTCTTAATTGCATCCAGAAAACGATGAAGATTGGCAATGTAATTTATATTGTTCGGTGTGACAGAGAGAAATAACTTCAAGTAATTTGCATAACTGTGGTGGGAGATGCGATTGAAGGGACTGATCAGATTGTCCATTTATATGGACATAAGTAATGGGCTAAGAATAGAGCCCTCCTGAACACCATAGTGTACAGTGGCTGTAGAGTACGTCATGTTCGAATTAACATAAAAAGCACACTCAAATAATCAGATAAAACATTTGCACACAGGCAACCTGGACCCAATGGATTGTACTGTACTCTCTCAGCTCATGTTGATGTAAAACACACCTGACTGTGGACACTGTCACCTGTCCTCCAGCAGCTTCTTATTCTTCACAGACTTACATTTGGTGGTTGTTGAGTATTGACCATCCTGACCAGTTTTCTCTTATTAAAAGGTGATAGTTTGTGTTTTCTTCCTGATCCTGACAGTGAAGGAACTGGGTCATGCCCTTTATACTTACAATTTTTGTGCACTTGATCTTGGCAGCTGTAACTGCTCTTTCAGATCAACGCTGAGCTCTTTAGACTTTCCCATTGTAGTGTCTGTGGCTAAGTCTTCTTTCAGAAGAAAAAAATCTATAAATACATTTTTGTACCAAACTTCACTCACTCTATCACAGAAAAATGGCAGTTGTACAAAATCATTGAAACTCAACACTGCCATGATATACATGTGCTTAACAAGTGTGTAAAACGTTTGACCTGGACAGAATTATTTTAACTTTGAAAAAAAAAAAGAACAGATAAAAAACAGTAAATATCCAATTAATAAGTACAGATTGATCATGTTGAGTAAAGAAGTGCTAAGTAAATGTAGAATGTCTTCATGCAGTTGAATGGGGTTGGGTCGGATGATTTAGATGAATAAAGTACTGAAATTAGCTGGTGAATGTCAGTGGTGGACAGTGGCGGTCCGAGCTTTCATGACACCGTGGGTGAACCTCACCTCCAAGAAACACAAAATAAATACCAACCAACTTCTGGTTATATTTTCCCCACTAACCAATGACTTCCTTAAGTATTAATGGTGGCAACTTCTTCCGTCACTGTTGTTTCTAGGGAATACAAAGTCAGATGGTACCTGACTTGGTCCCCTGGAAACCAGTTGCTTCCAAATGATCATAGTCAGACCTGAAGGCCAGTTAGCAGGTCAGGGGACAGAGACTCATCCTCAGGAGGCGATTCTGCTCCAGGCATTTTTGATGGAGAGCACAAGGGCATTAGTATACACACATTATTCACAGTGTTTATAGTGGCCAACATCATACACACCCAGTAATAACAACATTATAACTGACACACTGAAACACTTTGCAGGGATGCACACACACACACACACACACACACACACACACACACACGCACACACACACGTGCACACAAACTCACTCAAGAGTCTTGCTGGGGAGAAGTAGAAGTAAATGGGTGGCTGAGGAGGTAGATGGCTCCTCATCCTGGCTAGTGGCAGAGGATGCTTTAAATACAACATATATGAACTGTCACTGTCAATCAATATATATCAAATAGGGAATGTATCATGATAAAACTTATACACTGTCACTGTTTTTATTTCAGGATTCCAGTTCTGAAGACTATGCAGCAGCCTGACAACAGAGAGTATGATTACTGTGCATGCTGCCATTTAACCATTTCATGTGTCTAACCCCCTACAGGAAGTACTTCAAATAAGGAATAACACAAGCCAGTCAAACAAGTTGCAGTTTAAAGGATCAAACACACATACTGATGACAAATATGTACGTTGTATGGTGGAGCCTCCATGGATCTGACTTGCTTGTGCAACATATCCCACAGATGCTTGCTTGGATTGAGATATTGGGAATTGGGAGAACATTCTTGTTGTTGTGTTCCTCAAACCATTCCTGAACCTGATTCCTGAATTTTTGTTTTGTGGCATTATCCTGCTGAAAGAGGCCACAGCCAACAGGGAATATCATTTCCATGAAAGGGTGTAGATGTTCTGCAACAAGGTACATGTCAAAGTAACATCCACATGGATGGCAGGACCCAAGATTACCCAGTAGAACATTGCGAAAAGCATCACACTACCTCTGCCAGCTTGCCTTCTTCCCATAGTGCATCCTGGTGCCATGTGTTCTCCAGGTAAGCGACGTACACGCACACGCACCTGGCCATCCACATGATGTAAAAGAAAACATGATTCATCGGACCAGGCCACCTTCACCTTTTGGTGGTGGACACTGGTCAGCATGGGCACCCTGGCTGGTCTGCAGCTATGCAGCCCCATATGGAACAAATTGCGATGCACTGTGTATTCTGAACCAGCATTAACTTCTTTAGCAATTTGAGCAACAGTAGGTCGTCTGTTGGATTGGACCAGATGGGCCAGCCTTCACTCTGCACATGCATCAATGAGCCTTAACCGCCCATGACCCTGTCACCAGTTCATATTTCCCACCCACTAACAGGTGCCATGATGAAGAGTGTTATTCACTTCACCTGTCAGTGGTCGTAATTTTATGCTTGATCGGTGTATATAAACTGTTTTGTTGTTGTTGTTGTTTGTTTGTTTTATTTCTAAAGTTATTTATAATAAATAAACATGACTATACATACACAGAAATCTATGAAGTATAATCATGTGTGTCATATACTAGCAGAAAATATAAATCAGTTGCATATGACCCACAGAAAAGGAGACCAGCAGAAGAGCCATTACAGAGCATGATTTGTAGCCCTGAATCCTATATTGCTGCATGAACCATAATCACCACTGTGGCTCCTTGTGATAGACCAGATAGGACTGTAGGCAGGCGGTTGACAAACCTGCTCTCTGTGGTTTTTGCATTGTGCGGTTCATCTGTTGGGTTAGGGTTAGCTGACATGTTGCTAGCTTTGTCTGACTCACATGAAATCAACTTCTGGTGTTTAATGTTAAGCAGAGCGAATAGAGCTAACTGGGAAGTAGCAGGGTCCTATTTCCAGATTTCTGGGGGTCGGATTGGAACATAGACTTAAGAAATTGCCAGTACCTGCCTTTCTAGCAGTATCGGTGGCATTTCTGATACCTGTCGGAACATCAAGTGGAAAACAAATAGATTTCAAAGCAGTTATGTTTCTTGCAAGATCCCCCTTTAGAAAGACAGCTGCAGCATTTTGAACATAGCAGCTTGCTAGGAAGATGCAACTTTTAATGCTCCACTGCTTCTGGACTTGACCCTGCTACAACCCATGTATTTATGACAAAGGTCACAGTTTGCTAAAAAAAAAAATTCTGTCAGCTATTGAAAGTCTGAAATCATCTTTTTTCATGAGATGATATTCTAACAATGATAGAGGGAGTGAGGAAAGATGGAGGTGAGTGTGCAGAATGTGTTGCACATGCTGATATCAGAATTGCAACCACTGACAGAAAGCAAGAACAATAAAAAGGCGAAGAAGGAAAACGTGCAGTGTCAGTGGTCACATCTTCTTCCTTGATTCAAAAAAATAAATAAATTGGACTCAGCATTTATTTGGAACCGGTGGTTATTTATCAAAATATACACCTGCACCGGTGTTTAAAAGGGACCCTGCGGTTAATTGAAACCCGGCTATTATTTGGTAATATACGGTACATTTACACCCCGCTCTGTAAGCCAGGGCGGGAACAGCGGCTGCCATGCACATCTGCGATTCATTTGCAGCCTGGACGCGGAGTGGTGTGTGTCTCCTCTCTGCTCTGACTGCAAGCTGGACTGCTGCGAGAGGCTACTGACAGACTGACCGCCTGTGAGTGCTTTTGGACGGGGGGAGACTCACGGCAGCACCCGCTGCTCGTTGAGCACAGTGACTGCAGAGTGATACGTGCTTTCAAGTCAGAGTCTCCAAACACCACAAAAGTCTCCTATAACACCAGTAAAAGTCACTAGATTTGTCGCTAGTCGCTTTTGACAAATAAAGTTGCCAGGAGGATGATTTGTTTGTGTGTTATAATAGTCCAACCACTTGCATTTCGACATGGGGGGAATTTTCGTGATTTTTCTTCTTTTTTCTTTCAGATTTTTTTTCCTCCCATCCTGTAGCCTACTCACGCCCCCCTGGAGAGTGTGCGCGTCCCCCCAGGGGGGGGGGGGGGGCCCTGCCGGTAGAGAACCACTGGCCTGGAGGATAAAATTGAGGATCTGGAGGTGAGATCCAGGCTATCCAATATGAGACTGATAAATGCAGAAGGATAACATGAATGCATCTCTCTTGAAAACTGAATTCAGTTTGGCATCTTTACAGTCAAAGAAAGTGCTGGGAAGAGCACACAGGATACGCCAAAGAAAAGACCCCAGTGTCCCACCAAGAACTCTTGTTATGAAGTTCTTAGATCACAGGGACAGGGTGGTGGTAGCAAAGGTTTCCAGAGCAAAGAAACAGATCCTGTATAAAACAGATGAGAGAGACTTCTTGTTTGACGAATGGCGGAGTAGGTCGCATGCCGTTGAAATCCTGACTAAATCCAAACAACAAGTTCTAAATTACTCCAGTTAACCTGTGCAGACCTGTGTGAATGGCTAACAAATATGGGTAAATATAATAAAAAGTCAAGCCAACCGTCTTCACAAGCCATATTCAGAAAATAGTCAAAGTGACGAAATGCATGCTAGGCAAGACAAACAACATGCTAACGATGCGCGCTAACCCTGGCGGACATGGAGAAACTTCTTAAGTCAATGGAGGACCGCATTATAGCCAAACTTTTTGACCAACTCTCTGCTGACCGAGCAACTATCGACCGGCATGACCATACAATTCAACACATGGAAACTTCGCTCAGCGACATAGAGACCAGATTGGCAACCCTCAAATGTACCTGCTTAGCCCTGTCCAAAGAAAATGAGAGCCTCAAGTTTGAGACAGAAGACCTAGAAAATAGGTCGAGGTGAAATATCATCCGCACAACTGGCTCACCTGAGAAAGCTGAAGGCATGCGACCAGCTGCTTTTGCGGAGAGATTCCAAAAGGAAACTTTCGGTACAGAGGCTTTCTATACCCCTCCAACAGTTGACAGGACCCATAGAATCGCCATCTCCCGTAAGAGACAGGACGACCCTCCTCGCCCGTTTGTCCGAAATACACATCTACCCGGATTACAGCATTGAGGTCTCTAAAAAAAGAACTGCATACTCCACGGTTAAATCACAGCTGAGAAACACCGGACTTGGATATTAGAGGATGCTCTTCCCTGCCAAGTTCGAAGTCACCAACAAGAATAGGCAGAAACTCCTTTTTCTCTCACCCAAAGAAGTTTCCTCCTTTCTTCAAAACAACCCACCAAGCACATCTCCCACACCGTCATAAAATAATGAATGTGTAAAAACTACTCAAGCGCAGTCACACTGAAAGGTATTTATTAAGAGTCATTTTGGTCCTTGTTTATTTATGGTTAAGACATGCATAGTCTAATCTGATAAACACTTTATGAGTAAATTAAACTCGGGACACAGCTTTGTCACGGACCTTTGTACCTTCACTCTGGCTAACTGGCTGTCCCTGTTTATATGATAGACGCGCATTATGTCACACACAGATGCACATAAGCACACTCGTGGGCACGCTGAAATGCACACACACATGAAGACACAGGTACGGACACAGATATGGATGGATATTGACAAACGGGGGAGAAAAAAAGTTTGGTGTCCTGCATATATAATGTTTCTGTTACTACCACCATTTTGTTTTCTGTATGCATGCATACATATACATAAATGCATACATCTGTTTATGTCTATTATTGTCGCTTTTCCAGTTGCTAATGCCAACCCCACAGTGTTTTTGCACAGAGTTTTATGTTGAAATCTGTATTTCTTCTCACCCCTGCCCCTACACAGATGCCTTTTTAATTTTTTTATTTTATCACTTTGATTTTTCTTATTTAATGTTGTTGTTTTACCCCCCCAGATTTATCATTGTATCGTATAAATTTGCCAGTCCTGTCATTTTGATCAATGTCTATGTCCCAAATTATTTAGATTGTAAGTTTTTTAACAAGCTATTTTCCACCATACCTAGTGACAACGATTACAATTTGATAATAGGGGGTGAATTTAACTGCGTACTTAACACTATATTAGACAGATCATCCAACAAAACCCAACTCCTCACTAAATCTGCCAAAATTATTGATGACTTCATTGCTTGGAATGGTGTTTCAGATATTTGGAGATTTACATTTAACAGTAAGAGAGCATTCTCCTTCTTCTCCGATGTCCATCATACATACACCCAGATCAATTACTTTTTTTTAGATAATCAATCAATCAATCAGTCTTTATGTATATAGCGCTTTTCATACAGAAAAAGTATCTCAAAGTGCCTCACAGAAATATACAAACAACAGCAGAAAATGAGAAACAGCAAAATAAAGTCAAGAGAAGAAAATTAAAAGAACCCAACCCTCCCACCCCCACAGACATGCACAGAGACATACACACACTCACACATACACACACAGACATACACACTCACGCTCACCCATACAGTAGCTGTCACTAAAGACACATGGCCGGGCAGCGAGACCTGTTGCGTGGAGGAAGCTACCTTTGGGGGGCCAACCACACTGGGACAGATCCTGGTCCAAGGCTGCAGGGAGCACTGCCACAGAGACAACCACAACCCGGGCAGACAGGAGGCCCCACACCAAGGTGCAGAGCCCTCTGGTCACCCAGGCTGGAGCCGTCCATGGGACAGCACCCCCTGCTGCCAGACCAGAGACCACCCCCAGCCTGGCAGGCCCCCATGAGGAAACACTGGAGATTAAGAACTGACAGACTAAAACAGTAAAATAAGGCAAAAAGTGTAGAAGCTAAAAACAAAAGGGACTAAAACATAAAAGCATAAAGGCTAAAAACACAAGAGACTAAAACATAAATGCATAAATGCATAAAGGCTAAAACGTGAGAGATTAAAACAGTAAAAAAGGATAAAAAATAATAAATAAATAAATAAATACAAGTGCTCTGATTAGCACGGCATAAAAGGAATTAAAAAGAATTTAAATTTCAATTAAAAGCCTGGTTAAAAAGGTGGGTCTTGAACCTCTTTTTAAAAACCTCTACAGTCTCTGCGACCCTGAGGCTCTCCGGCAGGCTGTTCCACAGTCGGGGCCCATAACAACTGAAAGCTGCCTCCCTATGCTTTTTTGACCTAACCTGTGGTGGTTAAAAGGCCGGTGCCGGAGGACCTCAGGGAGTAAAAGCAGGTCAGATAAATAAGAAGGCCCAAGACCGTTAAGACATTTAAAAACTAGTAAAAGAACCTTAAAATCAATCCTGAAACGCACGGGGAGCCAATGAAGCGACTTTAAAACCGGTGTAATGTGCTCCCGCCCTCTGGTCCTCGTCAGCACTCGTGCAGCTGAGTTTTGTAATAATTGTAGATTCGAAATGCTCTTTTTGGAAGGCCAGAGAGCAGGGCATTACAATAGTCTAAACGACAAGAGATAAAAGCATGCATCAGCACCTCCGTGCTGGCCTGAGAGAGAAACGGGCGGACTCTGGCTATATTCTTAAGACGGTAAAAACCTGTCTTTGTTACATTTTTGATGTGTGGAATAAAACAGCTCAGAGTCAAAAATCACACCCAGATCTTTTACAGATTGTGATGGTTTAAAATCCTTTAACTTTGGTAAAAGTTTCTCTTTCAGGCCTTCAGGACCAATGAGTAAAACTTCTGTTTTGTCCTGGTTGAGCTGTAGGAAATTTGCTGCAATCCATGTCTTGATGTCTAAAATGCAGTTAAAAAGGACATCAATAGGCCCTGTGTCATCAGGAGACACAGCGATGTACAGTTGCGTATCGTCAGCATAACTATGAAAGCTGATGCCTCCTGATGACGTTCCCAAGGGGAAGCATGTACAGATTAAAAAGAGTTGGACCTAAAATTGACCCTTGGGGAACCCCACACTTTATTTTGTGGGTTTCTGAGGAACATGTATCCATACTTACAAAGAAGTGTCGATCTGTGAGGTAAGAAACAAACCAGTTAAGAACAGTACCAGAGAGGCCGACCAGGTTCTTCAGTCTATTTAATAAAATGTGATGGTCTACTGTATCGAAGGCAGCGGTTAGATCCAGCAGTACCAAGACTGTGAGTTTATGGTTATCTAAGTTGCACCTGATGTCGTTTAAAATCTTTAAAAGAGCTGTCTCTGTACAGTGATTCTCTAAAATGTTGTTTGCGATCAAAAAATCATTCACTTGATTGAAAATGAGTTTTTCCAAAATTGTACTTAAAAATGGGAAGTTGGATACAGGCCGATAATTATTAAAGGTGTTGGGATCTAGGTTGCTCTTCTTCAGAAGGGGCTTTACCACCGCCGTTTTACAGGAGGCGGGGAAGACACCCGTCTGAAGAGAGCAATTCACCATGTATAACAGCTGATCCTCAAAGAATCCACAAAGTGTTTTAAAAAACGGTGTGGGAATTGGGTCTAATAAGCAGGTCCGCAATTTTTCAGTTAAAGATTTGTCAAAATGAAAAAATAACTGTACAGTCTCACACGTGAGGTTGTGCTGAAAATTATTACACCAAACAAGGCAAGGTAAATACTTTTTAAGATGAAATATAATGGTATAATCAAAAGTAGTCAAAAACAGCCAATTATATCCCTGATGTCCCACCTTCAAACACAACCTCATTTGGCCATCCATGAAAAAGCTATGAAACCTACCACTTTTCTATAGGAATACATGCTTCCCACGGGCACTGCACTAGTTGATATAATAAGCATAAGCAAGCAACATGTTCCTTGAAGAGTATTTCTGCCTAATTTTATGCTTGCATCACCATTTTAACAATTGAAATAATTAATATTCGACAGGAATGGTGGCCATCTTTAAAAATGGCAGCCATCTTGAATTTTTGTGGGACAAGCACCTTTTTCCATTAACATGTCCTTTAGAGAGTATTTATATCAAATTTTATGCTTGGATCCCTGTTTGAATAATTGATATAATAAGCATTGAATAGCAATGGCGGCTATCTTGAAAAATGGCCGCCATATTGAATTTTTGAGTGGCCAACACCTTTTTCCAAAATAGTGGCCAAATTTCATGCTTGTATACCAAAGTGAGCATTTTTTTATACTAATCTGCTGCACTATTTAGATGTACCTGTTTTTCAAGCCAGTACCTACAGTACATTTCTTTGAAGCTCTAACCTACTTTTGTATTGATAATAAACATAAAACCTTTCTTCATTCAGTGGCATGGCTTTATTAGTTCTGGTGTGTCTGATGGCATTTTGAGGGATGTCTGTCTGCGGTTTGTCCTCACTGGGCCACGCGAGTCCACAACCCTACTTAAGCCTCCCCCCTTGTAAGATAACCTGATGAAGGTCTATGTACCGAAGTGGACAGTGTGCGAGAGTCTTTTTCTTGATTTTGTTGGCCTTTGGTCTTCTCCTATCCACCTGTCAACCCAAAGGTGTGCAAAAGCTGCGTACCAGTAGGTCAAAAAGACCATGACCAGACCATTGCTCTATATGCTGATGACATTATCATCCTCATTAGTCATCTGGAGACGTCATTCCAGCCTTACTAGAAGTGGTTTACATATTTGGTAAATTTTCAGGCTCCAAAATTAAGATTCTAAATCTTCCATAATGTTACTGGCCTTCTAGTTTAAAGATGTAAATCATTTTACATACCTAGGTGTAAACATATTACTTAATATAAAAGATGTAGTGAACTTAAATTATATAATTATGGAATCATTTACAAGTTTAGTTAATAGGTGGACTCTACCAATCTCGCTGTCTGAAAGAATGAATATATTGGAATTAATTTACTCCCCAAAATGCTCTGTTTATTCTATCAAGTATTCCCTTGCCTCATCCCTCAAATCTATTCTAAAAGTTAATGAAACGATTTTTTACATTTCTTGTGGAATAACAAATGACCTCGATTACGCATATCTCTGCTGTACTTGTGACAGAGCGGGGCTCTAGTGTCCTAGCCCTCTTTTTCTATTATTGGGCTGCTCAGATGATAACCCTCCTGTCTGGAGAGAGATGGAGTCTCAATCTTTAGGCCTTCCTCTTCCCATATATAATGGGAAATTCCTGGGTGAGGCACTTTCCCTTTCACGTTTTAGTCCCATTTGTCGAAATGAAGATTTCACTCCAGGTGTTTCAGTGAAGGTTAAGGGGAAATAAAATGACAACTTCTCCTCAAGAATTTTCAGATTTGTACCTATTATTTCATACAGTGTAGCGGTGTTGACATCTCCTTGCCTCCTTGCCTTGCCTCCTTTCTGAGTGAGGGGGAACATGTCAAGGTTGGCACTTTCCAGATGTTATTGCCAGAGGTGCAGCTTTGTTGTGAGAAGCTTTTCATTTTGGCTTTGCATTTGTGTGTTCAGTTCATTCAGATGCTGAAATATATTTGACAAGTATGCCAGCCTTGCACCACAGTCATCATTTTCAAGCAGCTCTGTATTATTGCCCCTCTCATCAGTCAAAAACACTTTTAGTTCCTCCCACAGCTCATACACACAAGCCAGCACTTTGCCATGCAACAACCATCGGACCTCCACATGGGCAATAAGGCATTATTATATTATATTATATTATATTATATTATATTATATTACATTACATTACATTACATTACATTACATTATATTATATTATATTATATTATATTATATTATATTATATTATATTATATTACATTATATTATATTATATTATATTATATTATATTATATTATATTATAAGGCCTCGCAGTGCAAAAAACAGTGCATAACAATATGATCAGGGTGTCTCTATTTCACTCTGCTATCAAAGCCTTTCTATTCTATTCTATTCTAGTCTAGTCTATTTTTCAAGTAAATCTCCATTGCTGTTGTACATCATGTCACCGCCACCTCTCGTGCGCATCACTAATTCTATTGTGTTAAATCAGCACTACCTGCTGCCGCCCACTGACATGGAAGAGTATTTAATCACTTAGCAAGCCACTAAATTGCAGGCACAGATGCTCAACAATGGCAAATCATTTGCAGCAACTAAATAATATTTTTTTTGGACGGATTAAGTGGAATAGGACAATTTCCCACAGCACACCCGATGATCTCCCATGGCACACTGGTGTGCCACGGAACAGTGTAACTTGGTTACAGGATGATAAAGTCATGTTACTCAAGGAGCTTGTAAGTAAACCCCATATTCAACAGAAACATTTTGACAATTTTTAACAATTTCGAAGTTTCACTGGAGTGAATCAAAACATGAATTAACCATACCTTTGTTGGGACCCACAAATAAAGCCATTCATTGTAGATTTCAAAATGAACTGAACTCCCCAGAATTCCCCAGTTTTCACACCTAGGTGCAAAAAGTGGCTAGAGCTACTTTGACCTACTATTGGTCATGGTGATAGACCCCCTGACACTGGGCTACCTGGCCCCGAAATTCTGTCTTCTGGATTCTTCTGGGCCTGACAGCTATAGGGAGCTGCCAGTTGCATTTTCAGCAAGCCCAAAAGACTTCTCCTCACAGCAACACAAGGTCCTGCTAGTATTCAAGCTCAGTTAGCTACAGCAGCTGTAATGCAAAGCTTGCCAGCTAACTCCACAATCCAAAGAACACAAAGCAAGTTAGCACCAAGCTGCTGTCCCTGCTAAGGAGAGGAGCCACCAACACAGCAAGAACAGCACTGTTCTGTTCAACATTTGGATTACAACCTATTCCTGCTTTGCTCATCAGCCAAGGAACCACCAGCTCTTTTCCTTCAAAAACTGGTAAAGTTAAACTGGGCCTAGATAGCACACAGCATAACATTGCATTGCTAAGCCCAGAGCCCTATTTACACAGCGACGCCGCATTATCTCTGCAGCAGTGGTTCCCCAAATCTCCACCGATGGTCATTCACACTGAGCGAAGCATGTCCGCCTTAAAGACGAGCCGCTGTGTAATTCACACAGAAAGTCGGCACTACGGCTCCTAAAGAGGAGTGATGGTACATGTCATGATGATGACATGTGTTTTCAAGGTGTTTTGCCGGTGTCCTCTTGTCAATCTAAACCTGCAGATAGTTTAGAATCATAAGGATGCTGTTATAATGTGTAGTTATTGAGATCCTGACCCACTAAACATAATGGAACGTGACAAAGATACATTTTTTGCATCAAATTACATACTTACATTATCGCCATCAGTAAACTTGTCGCTGTCTGACTCTGTCACTCACGGGGACGGAGGCTGATTTCTGGGGGAAAGTTCCCTGAAGTCTCAGTCTGGAGGGCTGACCATCGCTGTGATTTATTTTCATCACAAACACTCGCTAAGTTAAAGTTTTTTGCTGGTTACAGATGCTGTTTTTCAGGCAGAAATGTGAAGGAGTCAGTAGGATAGGCGGCAGGCAGATGCTTCCACGTAACTGTGGTATTTATTTCTCTCATATAAGTTGCCAAAGACAGTTACGGTTACTACGTTACTAATGTTTGGTTCTGTAACATTTCTTTGTGGGAAATTTGTCTTTATTAAGTTGAGGAAGGCACCTGTACGGTTATCAGACTGTCCGATCGACATGCCCTCACACTGGTTTGGTTTGCCAATAATGCAGCCCTGATACTACCTCCAGAGGCGGATCAGCACCGGAGCGAAATTTCACCCCTCACCGCCTCCAGGAGATTAACACTGAGACGGGGCGGGGAATTGGCGCTCTAACCCTGAATCCAAACGCCATTGTGAATGGCGCTCAGGATTTTTGACTTTTTAAACAATTTATTGGTTGATGTAATGCACACATGTACTCAATCTCTGTGTTTGTTTACTGTTTGGGTGTTAGTGTGATCTCTGTCTAGTCAGGTTATTGCTAGTTTGCTTCACTTCATGGCTAATTTGATGTTAGTTGAAGTATGACCATGGCTCAGGTGGTAGAGCGGGTTGGTAAATGTTTGGAAGGTCATTGGTTCAATCCCTGCCCTTGCCACTGGCCCTGGTCATTGTGTCTTTGGCTAAGACACTTCACCCACCTTGCCTTGTGTGAATGTGTCTGACTGCTGTATGTTTGAGGTGGTGGTCGTAGGCACTGAATGGCAGCCACACTTCCGTCAGTCTGCCCCAGGGCAGCTGTGGCTACAATTGTAGTTTACCACCACCAATATGACTGCGTGAATGAATGGAACCTGGAACCCTGTCAGAGCACTTTGGGTGTCTTGAAAAGCGTCATACAAATCCAATACATTATTATTATGACGCAGGGTCTTTGCATGCATCTAACCAACTTCTCTGACCTGGCACAATATCACACACACACACACACTTCTTCAGCCTGGACCATATCACACCTACATGTGATATTAGTGAGCGAATGGTGTGAGCACCATCATTTTTCTCACCTATCAAAGTGGCGATCCACCATCTTGGACCTGAGTCCAAACTTTTGATATTTGATATATTTGCTATTGTGTAATCCTCTTTTGATCCATTTTCATCCATTTTTTCTGTAGTCTTTCTTTGTCCATGCCATTCGGTGTGGCATCATCATGCCACCATTTGGTTGTATTTATGAAGTTAACTATTAATCACAGTCACAAACTGACAGTTCAGTACCTTTTATGAGACTGATTTGGTGAATTGGCAATTTTTTCCCTTCTTCAGTGGTGGTGCCCCAGAGGTGACCTTATGTAAATTGGATCTTATTATTATCAAAATCATTAATCATCCCTGATAATTATTAATTATTATTGATAGTCAAATTTAACCCCGAAATCCCTATTAATGTTGCATGAAGCACTGCACCTCCATACTCTCCACTGGAAAGGAGAAAGAAAAAAAAAATATGGATTTTATGACTTTCTTGTATCCACTGAATCTTTAAGGCAAGCATTTAAAACTTGGACTTACAGGAAAGAATTTCACTTACTGAGTGGAAGAATGCTTGTGGGAAAGCTCAAACATGAACAGCAAATACCTGACTCAAGCATTTACAATAGTAATTGGCACATGCCCACATATATTACTCCAGAAAAGTTTTAAATTTAATAGCAATATCCCTGACCTGTATTTTAAATGTGGACAATTCAAGGCAACTTTTTTCCATTGTGTTTGGGAATGTATGATATAAGAATGTCTTAGGGAGAGGTAAAATATATGATGGAAGAAATTGCATCTAAATTGTAATAAAAGGAAAATAGATATCCAACAAGGTTTGGGGCCCTGTTATTCATTATCTTGAGTATTCAGACCTGCAAAGTATTTGTGAACTTGAAGTGACTGAAATGCCTCTCTGTTAGCCTGGCATGCCTGGCACTGTATTGACTTTATTGTCAACTATTCTTTTTAAATAAACACAATTTTCCTATTTCCTGACTATGGGATTTGTTATGTTGTTTATGTTTCTCTCTTGAAAAGACAATAAAAAGTTTTTTTTAAAAATAATAAATAATGCAAACATTTGTGTTCACACATACAGCTCCTCCAGGTAAACTCTGGATAAACCCAGAGTTACAGTGCATGTGTGAAAGGCTCTGAGTTAGCTTGTTAGCTATACTTAGAAAGTTAAGCCAAGAAAACAGTAGTGCAAATGACATTGGCATGCTAACATCAGCCAGCAAAAAAAGAACACTGCTGTCAGGTTCACCTACTTGGGCAGGAATCTTTTCCAAAGGCTAAAGTTGCAATTCCCATATTCCGTCCCATCTCCTAAAATGAATGGGATGAACACAAAAAAAAGATTAGATTAGATTTTCTTTATTCTCCAGGGAAATGAATTTTGTTCAGGTCAGACAAGACAGTAATATACAAAACATAATCATAAGAAAATGACACACACACACACACACACACACAAAAACAATAGTCAACACAGGACAGTCTGTTTTATCACCATGAGTATACCATTCAAGGTGTGAGCGTAACTAAGCAGCTATAAGCTCAAAATAACAAAAACAAGAAGGACTTTTTGAGGTCAGCTTGGGGCATGTTCATGGAGTAAAATAACACGAGTAAATGAAATGTAAATTCCCAATATGATGTTTGACCAGTTCATGTACTCAACACGACAATATGCGTAAGCAAGGTTTGTTGACAGATCTCATGTCGGCGTTTTTCTCCAGTCGAGCACAAAACCATCTGAACCGCTGCCTGTGTAGAGCTGGCAGCCGGAAGCTGTGATCAGCTGATGGAGGAGGTGCTGTTGGAGAGGTGAGCCATCTTTCCCCGGCAGACTGATACTCTGATAGAGCCTGGACGAGAGCGATACGGGGGACGTTCTGGGGATCCCGGTGTCATTTGGAAGCATAGACGATTATAAGACACCAGGACAGCCGCTGTCAGTCGGGAAGGACGATACCTGTGGATTGATTCGAATTTCTGCAAAAGAGCTGACTGAGGAATATACGAGCTTATAACGTCAGGCAGAAGGCTCTAATACTAATACAAAGAACGGAAAACATTGAGCTAGGAGCGGGGATTAATATCGAATTGTGAACCGTTTGTAACCTTTGAAAATGCAAAACTCTAGAAGATCTGCGTTACAAATAAGCACGTAGTTATTGCATTGAGGCAGGTGTATGGCTTCACTAGTAAATGTAAACAAACAGCTATTTAAGCTAGCTGGAGTTAGCCGTTTGGAGGTTAGCTTTCTCGTGCTAGTACCCATAGCTAACGTAAGGTAGTTGGACCAATACGAAGGTAAAGCAACGCCTGTCGTCGTGTAAGAAACCAAATTTAACCTCAGTATAATCGTCTGCAACCGATGACAGCTTTTGTGATATCTCAGTTCGTTGTTATTAGCATAATTAGCCTTTCCGCTATCATCGGCTAAATGTTATTTGTACTAGCAGCCCATCATAAGAACATTTAACTAGCACACTAAATGTACAACAAACAGCACAGTTGGTTGCATTAACGTATGTGTGTATTTGACATCGACTGAATAACAGTGTTTGTCTGAGAGAGATTTAACTTTCAGAATTGGGTTAAAGCTACAATACATGATCGAGATATCGACTACAGTCGAGCTGATTGGCTGAAAAGAGCAGGACTGGATGAGAGAAAACAACTTAATGACTTCTTAAAGATTTAATCACATTGGTACCCCGAGTCAGCAATATGTATAAGAATTCATAGCTGCATGTTGGAGGCGGAATTAATAAGTTTTGCATTTATACTAATTGGTTTGTTTGACATGAACAATACTTAGCTGGTGTATTTGGCTTGTTTCTCCTCAGAGGCAGCAGTCGGCAGTAGTGCATTAAAACCAAAACCGACGAAGGACTTTCTAGTCAAAGTACTGGACTGTAAAGAGAGCCACAAGTCAGTCAGGCGGCATGGAGTGGGTCCGTAAATCGATTTAAATGACCAGTGGTTTGATTTGAATAAATTACAAAGCTGAAACTCATGCGAATTTAAATATAAACGCGGTGTACTTGTAGTTGTGTATGTTCCTACAGACAGTTTAAAGGAGAACACAGCCTTGCCAGAGTTTGTAGTATGTAGCTGTGTGTGAGGGCCCAGCGGTAAGCCTCTCAGCTGTGTTGTGGTTGCTAGTGGCCTCCCCTCCCCCAGTCTTAAGACTCCGATTCCTCCCGAGTGTTGGACACTGTTTGCCGGGTTTCCTCTTGGTTTTTCTAGATCGAGGAAAGGCCGTGGCCCAGAGTCGCAGTCCTCTGGACTCCGAAGCAGTTAAAAAGTGGATGTAATGGAACTTATGTTCGCCGAGTGGGAGGATGGGGAGAGGTTCTCCTTCGAAGACTCGGACCGGTTCGAGGAAGACTCTCTGTGCTCCTTCATCTCAGAGGCAGAGAGTCTCTGTCAAAACTGGAGGGGATGGAGGAAGCAGTCTGCTGGACCCAACTCCCCAACTGTCAAGATTAAAGGTTGGACAACCCTGACACAGACAGACATATTCATTCATACATTTTCATTCAACA
Organism: Acanthopagrus latus; assembly: GCF_904848185.1. NCBI lineage: Eukaryota > Metazoa > Chordata > Actinopteri > Spariformes > Sparidae > Acanthopagrus > Acanthopagrus latus. Next base: position 2,065,095 of record NC_051053.1, read on the forward strand.
TAAATTTCCAGAGTAAGTGTGAATGTCTTTACTCGGCTGGATTAAAACAGAGTCAGAGAACATCACCAATATTATCTGTTGCTCTCAAACATTTTATATGATATGTATATATTATAAAATATAACAGTTAATTAGTTTCATGTGCAAGTAAATTGGAGTTATACATTATAGAAACGTACTTGTTAGTTTGGTGATATTCTAAACACTGTAGTTGTCACTGATATTATTCAATTATGTAAAGTCCAGCCCCCCATCAGCTCCACTTAGCTTTGTCATGTTATTGCTGTGCAGATACAAGGACTAACATATAAGTCACTGTACTTTGTTGAACTATGCAAAAGCATAGTTGCAGTTTCTCACAAGTTAGTCAACTAACTGTTACTTAAGTAATCTCAAAGCCTTTTTGAAGACTGCTTGTATGGTGTATATGAATCATTATATGGATTGTAATGTGGTGAATGTTTCCTGGGGATATGGAAAACACTGGCCACCGAATCCTCAGCCGAGGTCCAGAGAGGAGCCTAGCCTAGATTTCTCTGGGGTAACTCTCCAGAGACTCTTCCTGTTCCTGTTTACTAAAGCCATCAGCAAGCAGAGAGCCATGTGCTACAGGAACAACAACCAGTTCTAGTGAATGACACCAGTCGCCTTCGCATGTAACAGTTAACTCTCAGAGTAAGCGTTCATTAACCCTGAAATGTGTCAGCCAGAGCAAACTGATTTACTTTGAATTTCACTGAATGTATTTTACAGATTGGCTTCAGCTTCTCATAATTTGTCTCAAAGATAATGATGTGTTTTGTTAATTCTTGTTATTTATGCTGCATGTCTACACTCACCCACATGATTTTTACTGGTTCTCAAAATCCATGTGCCACAAATGACTTGCCTTCAGTCATTTCATAACAAACAGTAATGAAAGAGTTTCTTTAAAAGATGACAAAACAGTATTCAATTAACGATTGAAGTTAACAAGTGAAGCAGCTCCAGTTTTGTCAGAGATCTTGTTCCTGGTCAAGAGCTGGGTTTAGTTTTAATAGGAAAAAAGTGGAACCCAAAAATGCTAATAATTATGTCCAGTATTTAGAATTTAGAATATTTTTTGCACGGATCTAAGTCTAACAGATCACTGTGGCTGCTTTCTGTTTTAACCTCCCTCCCTGCAATAATTAAAACTCACCCCTGACAGATGTTCTTATCTTCATCCTTATCTTGCTTTTTACACTGAGGAGGGCTGTAAGTTGCCAACCTCTGTGGCATATAAGGATGATCTGTGGCAGTGTGAAAGTGGCAGGTTTGAGAAGATGGAAATACTGTCTATTATAAAGACCACTTTATCCTACACAGGCAGCCGTAATAAAGGCTGATTTTATTGTTCTAAAGCATCACAGCCCCCCTTCTTAATCAAAGCCTTAAAGGGTAATTACAATATTTTAAAACCGGTGGCCCCATATTTACATGTTTTGGTGTGTAAATAATTCATACTTACTAAAAGTTTTGGAATCAGTCCAGTAGATCACCTCTTCTGGCAGCCATGACATGGCTGCAGAGTAATCCTTTAGTACAACTCCAACCGTCAAAGTTGCGTCCACTATAAGGGCTTGTTTTTTCACTGAAAGGCTGAGGTTGTTATTCTATGTGTTTGACAGTATTATGGAATCTATTCTTTTTTGTTAAACAATAAGATCCATTCTTTCCTTAAGGAAAATTCTTGCTCTGAAATCATACAATGTTAGCTGTTGCCTCATCTAGATTGTCAAAATCAGTCGGCCATGATTTTGGAAATACATTGTTGCTGGCAGTTCCTCTAGGTAAACTCAAACTCACCTTATGAGATTTCAGAGTGAAACTTGTTCTTGAACAATGTTAACTTGTAAATATAGGGCCCAAGTTTAAAAATACCAGAATTTCCTTTTAACTTGAGAATAAAACTTTACGGCAGCTCAGCCCTTTTTCACTGCTTACCCATTAAAATTTCGCATAGATATGCAAAATACACATTAAAGAAAAGAGTAGACAAGAAAACATTAGTAATGTCATATTTACTACCTTATAAACCCATTTCCATCAGGTTGTAACATGTGATCTGACTGTAACCCAATATCTGATCATGATTAGAAAAAAACGCATCAGTGCAGGTGGAAATGAACACAGCAGGCTTTGTAGTCTGAATGTGACAGGCTAAGACATTAGACTATTACTAGGGCTGATGTCCCAGTAGCCTATAGATGCTGTTTGATGCCTATATTCTCTGTCACGTGACCCTCGCTTTCCATGACATTGCAGGAATTCTGTCAAGAGTATCACAGATAACTTTCCTTGAACTGAAACCTCCTGTCCCTGTTAATGAATTTGCCAGCTACAGTCACCAAAATGAGAACATGTGTTAATCTCAATCAATCAAGGTGTAAAACTAAAGACTTCATCAAGATAATGTATCCAAATACTAATCCCCTCACTACAGAGGAAGAATGGCTGCTGCAGTGCAGTAGCTAATGGGGATCCTAATAAACCAGGTGGATGGGCTATTAAGTTGTGGTTTCTAACATGTTAATAGTAGCCTGCTCAAATGTTTTACAGATACAAGTCAATCTTGTATTCCTATTGGAGAGTTGTTAAGAATATTAGTGAAGTTTGGAATTCTTGTGCCCCTTCTTGACACGTGTTAGTTGCAAGCCAGCAGCTTACAAGAATAACTATGTTTCTCAAACTGAAGTTTTTCTCAACAGACAGAGACATAACAAAAGATGAGAGAATAGTCCTCCTATATGCAATGTTTTTAATTCTTATAAAGTATAAGGAGCATAACATGCACAACACAACAGGGACAGGTGTGTGCAAAATCTGTTGACCATCTGCCGAGCAGCTGAGAAAACACTTAGGGGAGGAGAATGGTAACAAGTGTGTTATGGGCAGGTACATGATGTGTGTTTTCATCTGGTGAAATGCCTTGCATGTTGAAGTAAAGGTTTACATGAATTGCTCACAGAGAAGGAACATTCATAGTACAAAGTCAGGTTTAAATTAACAATTGGGGGAAATGCAGCAATGCTGGGGAAGGTAACCGTGTTTACATGATGTTAGAAAAAATCAGACTCTTGTGTTATTATTTGTGTGAGGTGTAACATAATAGTTATATTAGATTCTTCCATCCAAATTCACTCCATTGTTTACATCTAGTTGAAGACTGCCCGGTATTACACATGGAATGCCAGTCACTCTCTGACAGTTTATTTTTCATTTTCTCTTCTCATTTCACTTGAGTTTCTTCCGTTTAATTTTCTGTAAACTATTATATATTATACATTTTATAAACCGTCTTTGAGGGAGTTTGACAGATGTATTAATTTGTAAATATATGAACAGGTCCACATTTTCTAAATACAAAAATAAAACTCATTGTACTGATAGCTTAACATGTCATGTGAAGTCAGTGAACCAATCACAAGCCTCTACTGATTATGCATTGTCTCTAGTTATGTCTAGTTCAGCATCCAATGCTTTTTGAATGTTCCTCTTAATGTATTAATTGCGTGATTCTGTGAGTAGATCTCAAAAAAAACATTTCTTGTCTTATATGTCTTCTGCTGTGTCCCTGCACATCTGGCCTTCTATCGTCTTCTTCCATTTAGGTTTTTATGGTTGTTGGAATCCATAAGTATTGCATTGCCCCCATCTGCTCTACTGTCTCTTGTTCAATCTATTTCGGTATTGCCATGGCATGTGTGAAAAGGCACCAGACGGAAATGTTCCTTAATGTAGCTGCATGTCTGAATATCACAATGAAAAATCACTAACGGGCAGCCTAAAAGGTTATCCCATTAATTTACTGGGAACTGTGTGTGGAATAGTGGGATGGATGGATGGATGGATGGATGGATTGATTGATTGATTGATGAACAGACAGAATGGCAAAGTCAGCAAAACTGCCTCATTTATTTGTTGCAGTAATTGTTCCAGCTCCCCAAGACAAACAAATAATCCTTCTTATCTATTCATTTATTTGAATTCACAGACCACTATTAAGATGTGTCAGTCAAACTTGATCAAATGAGGACGGCTTTTTAGAGTGACTGGTACTCAACAGCTGAATGTAACAGCTGAGTATCCAGTGTGTATAACAGCAGAGGCTATTAAATAGTGAGGAGAATACTCCACCCAGTGCACCATAGGTGTATGTCAGTGAACTAATGGAGTGCAGTGGAGGGAAATGGACAGAGGGAGGAAATAAGAAAGGTAGGGAGAAGACAAGTGACCCAGTGAAAACACTGAATCAGTCCTCAGCTCTTCACCAGCTAGCTACAAAGGAACAGCTGTTGAAGCGGCTTCCTTGTCTGCTAGCAGCTGATTGGTGGACAGCTTGCTGTCATTCACCTGCCACAGCCAATGATCTGCTGGCAGCCTGCTCTCTGTTACTACCCAGCCACTGTACCACCCTCTCTCTGTAGCTCTTTACTGTTGCAGTCGGACTGTCACAGTTTCTTACTGTGTACTAAAACTGTAATATATTCACAACATGCAGATGTTAATAGTACACTTTACTCATTTTAAATGGATTTTGTAGTAATTAAGACATCTGGTAAATAACATCAGTCAGGCTGCAGATTTACAATACTACTTACATTTCAAAAGACCATGCTGTAATGTACTCATATGGATGTAGTAGGCCTAGTTTTCCTTTCATTCTTGAGCTTTTGCACCAAAGGAAACCCTGCGCTCTGAGTTTTAAACTTTTTCCTGCCATGAGTGGAAATAGAGTAGTAGTGAAAAATATGCATCATTTAAAAAAATGAAAAAACAAACAAACATAAGGACACATAAACATGTTCTCGTGACTGGCAAGCCATTAGATTTGCTTGGGACTCGCTAAAGTTTGTACTATTAAAGCTCTTGGATAAGAGCTTTAAGAGATAAATATCTCTGATTTCGCACAGAATTCTCCTCCTGAATATTACAACTTTTCCTCATCCTTGGTTGTTTTGTCACTCAGCCTTATGCTGCTACTCTCTTATCACCAAGTTTAATGTCTTGGCTTGTTAACCAACGCTTGCTACATTAATTATTGAAAATATATGTTGAGCTTTTTTCCAGTTTGAATGACACTTCTGACATGAATCTATGGGGTGTATTCATCAGCAGGTATATTGTCATGGAAATGTTTTACTCCCTTATATTAGTATCTACATCGGCCCCATAAATCGACACACAGAACACTGGCCTAATGCTTACCTTTTGATAACAATTTAAAATGGTATGCCCTTGATGTTGTGTAAACACCTATTTGAATCTTTTTTTCTATTTGTCTAGTTGTACATATTGTACTATTGTTATATATGTTAGGATTTTTAATGTGTTTAATACTTGTTTATATTAATATTTATATTGTCAAAAATGAAGAGCTGCTATGTGTGTTTTGTTGTTTCTGAAACAACAAAATACAGATAGCAAACATCTACTCTAATCTATATCCCACTGTAGTATCAAACATGGTGTTGAATATCAGTATTTTTCAATGTAGCATGTCAAAATTGGAAATTGAAATACTACGGCAATGTGCCGAGCTGTCTCTCTAAAACCGAGGCGTAATATTCCTCCTTTTCCAAAAGCCGCCTCTGTGGTAGGCATAAACGAAGTTGGGCAGTGAACAGTGAAATAGAATTTGTCTTCAAAATAAGAGCTTTACATTGCACCCCATAGGAGTTTAGAACTGTGCTCTTAGCGGGGGGGCCTTTAATTTGAAAGTAGCGATCGTCCGTAGCTTGCCGACGCAACAACAACCAAACAGCTACAGAGACCGAGGAGACGCTGCATCTCCTGGATCTCTGCAGCTGTCCAGTTGTTCATCTTAATGTCCGCGGATGAAGTGATGGACTGACTGCTGTGATCAGCTGTTTCTTGGTTTTAAAACTCCCCGACTGTGGGTCGCACAATAGTGCAGGTCATTGACACCTCCGCCCACTTCACGCAGAGGCCAGCACATTTCCGGGCGAGGCAGTAATAAGTGTATCGTCTGAAGCGGAAAATCGACGGACCAAAACAGACCCCCAATTTGCTGCCCTCTGTCTAAATCCGGGGACTGAGCCGCCAAAAGGACGGGCAAATTGGCGGCTCAGTGCTCTGTCTAAAAATGAATAATGTAAAGTCAACCAGTTCAAAGACAATATTACAGTTCAGTAGAATTAGGACTAAGCTGATGCCTGAAGTAGTTTCTAGACAAGTTCAGAGCTTGAATGAGAGCAGTCTTGTTACAGTGTTGTTAAGACTAAGAAGAAAGACTAGATTTGCTTGGATGCACTCTAATCATTTCTTAATTCAACTGGGTCAAATATTATGTATCAAATGCTACAATATTTAATGAGCCAGATTTGTGCTTCAACTACTTTTGTATTCTGTAATAGAAAAGAAGGCCAAGTCTGTGAATGCACATATGGTTAAATGTTTATATCTACCTTGGTTCACTTTTGGCATCGTTGTTCTTAGACAGGCAGAAATAGACATCAAACTAAGTACATTGAGAGCAGCAGAAAACTGGAGTCAAATTGCTTGCATGTGTTCACATACTAGGCCAATAAAGCTGTTCTACAACCTGGTTTTCAAATTATCTGTGCTTTGTTACACAATGGCTTAGCTCAATGATTTACACTCACATAAGATTTGAATGATGATAGTCTGCTTTTCTTGATGGCCTTGGCAATGGCCTGTAAACACGAGCTCCTGAGTTCTTACCCAAAGGATGGCATTATATGAACGGAGTGCTTTCCTCCATATATGGTAAACAGAAGCACAAGCAGTGGCTTGGAAATGAGGTCTGTAATCTGAGACCTATCACTTTTTCTGCTCTCAGTGGCAAACTACTGTGCTCCCAGTAAGACTTCTGTCATTGTGCTTATGCTGCCCCTTCTTCAGAAGACACACACACAAACACGCACGCGCACACACAGCTTGGATTCCCTCATTGGTCACAATGACGGAATCATATCAAAATATATCAAAAATATATAAACGAACAAATGATTTGTGTGTAGCTGCACTTCTGGACTTAAGAGGTTGCTAGGCTTACCCCACTATTGTGAATTTTTGGATAAGAAAAGAAAAGAAAAACCATACTGACGGGTTTGCTGTTGTATTGTATTGTATTGTAAATTAAATTATAAATTAAAATATAAATTAAACAAATCGGAGTGTCATCTCCCATTCTCTTAAGAGTCAGGTGCGCCAGGACCTGGAGCATTTAGTGAGGGATGGGTTTGTGGTTTGTGGCTGCTGGACCTTCTCTCTTCGCTGTTTTACAATCTGTCCCGTTAACAACTCTATGTGACGGCAAATGGAAAAATACACTGATATTCAACTGAGAAGGAGAATGCTGCTGTTCCTCTGTGTGCAATAATGATCTTGTGGATCTTGGTCTGTGGATCGAGCAGGACAGGTCATAAAACAATTATTTTGATCAATAGCAGCTAGGATACAGGTTGGTGAAAGTCTTTAATGAGGAAAATATTGCTGAAATTACCTGCTGTGATCCTCCTGCAATACAGACAAATTCATATCTTGTGTGTAAGATAGTAATTTCTCGTCTTAAAGAAGTGACCGGAGTTAATGCTTACAAGAGTCTTTACAAAGACAAGAATAAGGGATTGCTGCAAGTTTTTCTGCAGTGGTTTCAGATCTCTGGTGGGTTTGACAGTTTTTTGCTCGCTATTGACAGTCAAGTCAACTTGTAATAATTGACCTGCACTGTGATTCAGATTTGA